>NC_057724.1:16785358-16813898 GCF_004010195.1 Chiloscyllium plagiosum
AAGTGTATAAGTCCTGTTAAGATTTGCTTTCCCAAAATGCAGCACCTCGCATTTATCTGAATTAAACTCCATCTGCCACTTCTCAGCCCATTGGCCCATCTGGTCCAGATCCTGTTGTAATCTGAGGTAACACTCTTCGCTGTCCACTACACCTCCATTTTTGGTGTCACCTGCAAACTTACTAACTGTACCTCTTATGCTCGCATCCCAATCATTTATGTAAATGACAAAAAGTAGAGGACCCAGTACCGATCCTTGTGGCACTCCACTGGTCACAGGCCTCCAGTCTGAAAAATAACCCTCCATCACCACCCTCTGTCTTCTACCTTTGAGCCAATTCTGTATCCAAATGGCTAGTTCTCCCTGTTTTCCATGAGATCAAACCTTGCTAATCAGTCTCCCATGGGGAACCTTGATGAACGCTTTACTGAAGTCCATATAGATCACATCTACTGCTCTTCCCTCATCAATCTTCTTTGTTACTTCTTCAAAAATATCAATCAAGTTTGTGAGACATGATTTCCCACGCACAAAGCCATGTTGACTATTCCTAATCAGTTCTTGCCTTTCCAAATACATGTACATCCTGTCCCTCAGGATTCCCTCCAACAACTTGCCCACCACTGAGGTCAGGCTCACCGGTCTATAGTTCCCTGGCTTGTCTTTACCCCCTTCTTAAACAGTGGCACCATGTTAGCCAACCTCCAGGCTCTGACCATCACAAATAAGGGACAATCGCTCCTTGACATTCAGTGGTGTTCCATCATTGAATCCCACATTATCAACATTCTGGTGATTATTATTGACCAGAAATTCAACAGGAATCACCACATGAACACAATGGCTACAAGACCAAGTTGGAACCTTAGAATGTTCTGGTGTGTAACTCATCTCCTAACTCCTCAACATCTGTCCACCATCTACAAGGCACAAGTCAGGAGTTGTGATGGAATATTCCCCATTTGCCCTAATGAGTGCAGCTCCAACAACGCTCAAGAAGCTTGACACCATTCAACACAAAGCAGCCCGCTTGATTGGCAGACATCCACAAGCATCCACACCCTCCACCACCGATGCTCAGTAGCAGCAGTATGTATTATCTATAAGATGTTCAGCAGAAATTCATCAAAGATCCTCAGACAGCACCTTTCAAACCCACGATCACTTCCATCTAGAAGGGCAAGGGCAGCAGATATATGAGAACACCATCACCTTCAACTTCCCATCCAAACCATTCACCAACCTGATTTGGAAATATATGGTTGTTCGTTCTCTTTCGCTGGGTCAAAATCCTGGAATTTCCTCCCTAATGGCATTGTGGGTCAACCCACTGTAGATGGACTGCAGTGGTTCATGAAGTCAGCTCACAACCATGTACTCAAGGGCAACTAGGGGCAGGTAATAAATGCTGGACCAGCCAGCGATGCTCACTTCCCAGAAAAAAGGAATGCTTCTTTTTAGATTAGATTCCCTACAGTGTGGAAACAGGCCCTTAGACCCAACAAGTCCACACTGAACCTCTGAAGAGTAACCCACTCAAACCCTTCTCCCTCTGACTAATGCACATAACCCTATGGGCAATTTAGCATGGTCAATTCACCTGACCTGCACATCTTTGGACTGTGGGAGGAAACCAGACCACACCCACACAGACACGGGAAGAATGTGCAAACTCCACATTGACAGTCGCCCAAGGCTAGAATCAAACCCAGATCCCTGGCACTGTGATGCAGCAGTGCTAACCACTGAGCCACTGTGCCGCCCCTGTCATAGATGACTTCCTTTGTGACTGGGACAAAGGTGAACTATTCCCCCCCCCCATTGTTCTCAACTTGTTCACGAACTTTGAAAAGACTCACTATAACACCCCTTTCCTACATCTCTCCACTGTTGTCCAACTAGGTGGGATTGAACTCACCTGTGCATCCAATCAATTGCAGTCAGGCAATCACTTGTCTTAACTCCTCTTGGTCTCACAACATTATCTCAGGTATTACCCAAGTACGTATCTTTGTTGGCCTAATTCTACATTCCGGCATTGAGAATGTTGGAATCGTAGCCTTCACTTCTTGCCTATAATATGGAAGTTCTGGCCAAAGAGTCTGCAAAGCGATGTGATTAGGATGTGAATGGACAAAAAAATTGGCAGATGAAGGACAACTGTGGGAAAATGTAAGGTTTGTCACTTTGGTAGCAAGAGTAGAAAAGCAATGGAGTAAGACTACATGACACTGAGGTGCATAAGGATCTGGGTGCCATCATATATGATTCCAAAAGTTAGCATGTGAATGCAGCAGTAATGAAGATAAATGGAATATCGGCCTTTATTGTAAAAAGATGGAATAGTGAAGACTTGTTTTACAACTGTAGATGGTGTCAGTGAGATGACACCCTGCATACCAGGAAAATATTCTGATCTCCTTACTTTAGGAACAATACGTTTGCATTTTAGGCAATTCAGAGATAATTCACTAAATTGATCCCTAGGAAGAAAGGATTGTTTAATAAGTAAGTTGAACATGTTGGCCCTATACTCATTGGAGTTTAGCAGAATAGAACTGACTTATGGAAACATGTAAGATTCTGAAAAATCTTGATACGGTAAGTGCTGACAGAATATTTTCTTCTGTCAGGAATCCAGAAATATGGGTTACATTTTCAGAATACAAATGTTTCCATTTAAGATAGATGAGGAGGTCTTCCTTCTCTCAAGAATAATTAATCTTTAGAATTGTTTTTCCTAGTCAGCAATAATCATTGAATATATCCAAGATAGAATTAGACAGCTTTGTGATTGACAAGGAAGTTGATCATCAAGAAGGGCAGGCAGGAAGTAAGTTGAGGCCATAATCATTTTAGCTGTAATTTTATAGAATAGTGGAATATGTTAGATGGACTGACTTGCCTATTCCAGCTCCTATTTCTTACATTCTTAAACACATTACAAAAGAAAAGGAAAGTATTTTTTCACTTATGTCGTCCTTGAGGCTATCAGATGGACTATTTAATCAACGTTAACTTGGTACAACAATGGGAGATCTGGAAATGTTTGAGCAGAATCTAGTGGAAAACACATGGCTAACTTTATAGACTAACTCCATGATCAGAAGATACAGCAGATTGATAGCATTGATAAAGCAACTCAAGGAAGGAAATGGGAATGGTCAATAGACATATAAACAAATAGCCACAGAGACATGCCAGAAAAATAGAAATAAAGGGAATAAAGGGTCAATCTCCTTTAATGGAAATTATTTTCATGGTATCTCCTATTGTTTGATGTTTATATCACTTCTATCCATTAACAACCTACTTACGTGTTATCACTTTATAGCTGTTTTTATTGTGTATGTCTGTGTTTGTATGCTTCTTGTTCATATGCAATATCCTCCAGTTTAAAGGATCCATTTATGAAATATCCATTTCTCTGTTCTCTCCACAGGCATGGTCACTCAATCTGAATGTTTTTGTTTTAGTTGTATGCAGGAACAGAATTCGACCATTCAGTTAGAGTTAATCCGCACCGTGACTTGTTTCTTATTTCAAGCATTTGCAATGCTCTTTTTCTTGGGGAAAAAGACGCCCACATTCGGTGAATGAATAAAAAAAGAAGTGTAATTGCAGCAAAGCTAAGGTCCTCCTTTATTGTAATGAACTGCAGACCTGTTTCTTAAGGCCTGATTTCAGTTCATTGTCTTGCACAGTTTTTAAATGGACGTGTCTGATATTATATCAAGACATGGGGCAAACCTGATGTACTGATTATCTGCCACAATTAGATTGCTATATTTATGTTATCTCCTGTAAAATAGGATGAAATAGGGGTGATGCAGCACTGAAGAATTCAATGAACTTTTATTCCAGCACCTGGTGTTCCAGCACATGAGTATATTACAGTCACAGGCGTTAACGTGTTTGTTCTCAATCAAAGCAATTTGGATAGACTGTATCAAACTTCTGTCAACGTGTCTTGCTGCAGAAGAACAGAGCTCAGTAAGTGGAGACTGTGAAGACTCCTGTTGTCTCAAAATGTATGCAAATATTTTTATTGCACGAATTAGAAATTCTTTTGTTTTCAGAACTGCATGGTAGCTCTGAGGAATGTCAAATTCTAATACATTGTTTGTTTCTTTTTCTCTTAACAAAGACTGTACAGAACAGATTGAGAACCATTTGTATATTACAATAGTTTTTTTTATGAAGAAAGAAGATTTTTGCAATAAAGATAAGTGGAGGCTGTGAACTTTACAGCATTAGGTCACATGCCATGATTCAGTGACGACCTCAGGAGTATGTATCTTGAGACTTAACGTACTCTCGGTATCCAAAACTGCATGGCTTTCCCCTTTCCGTGAACAATGCTCACTTCTCAAAAATGCAGACACTTCTGAAATTCACATGTAGGAGCCGATGATATTGGAGAAGGTGACTGGGACGGAGTGGCAAAGTTGGCCTCATCGGGAGACATGGGACGTTTGTGATCATTGTCTTGGGGATGGGACCATTGTTGGCTGAGTACTGTCAGGAGGGGTGGGGTGAGCTGTGGCAGGATTGCCATTCTGATGGAATGGTTTGACCATCCAGCTGATTGGACTTTTCAGCAGGCTCTACACCTGATATGAAAAGTTTGAAGTAAATTGGGGTAGATATAGTGCAAATAGCTCATGTCTCCATGGCTCTGGCCATCTGACACTACTTTCCAAGGAAATTGTGGAGATTAAAAGCCAAGAATTTAAAATTTAAACTTCTCGCATCAACATGTGGTTGCATAGAGTTTCCTCAGCTCTCAGATGCATTACAGCTTTACGTTTTGAGTGTTCACTGCTCCCTACACCAAAACCATCAACTGAGGTCCAATTTGTTCTTATAGTTTAATGGAAATGATTCCTTTTTTGGAGAAGAGCAGACATATTTGTCCCATGCCCTGGTTAAAACTTGTCCCTCAGTAAATTTAATGAAGAACAAAATAATCAATTTTTATCATGTCATCTTTGTGGGATCTTATTGTCTCTTCAATTTCATTAGAGTGACAATATTTGTCAAGCAGTTCACTGACTGTACAGTGCTGTAAGATGTGGTGAGTTGAGAGCTGTGAAAACCCTTTTCTTTCTTAATGCCAATAGAGATAAATTTTTCTTCAATTCACATCTTCTGAAGCCTCTTTATTTCCTGAAGAGACTAAATTGCGCTCACTTTATGCACAGTGGTCATCTTCATCCTGGACAGGATGGACTGGACAGTTTCAACAATATGGTTTTGTAAGCACACAGAGGATGAGAAATTAAATGTATCATTGAATTTCACATTCTTATTGTAACATTGCTGAAAAGGCTATGTTTCATTATTCTATTACAGCATGCAAGTAAGAGATGATTTTCTTTCCCCCTAGAAAGTGGCTGAAATAACATTTACTTTGGCGATTTTAGTTCCAAGGCTGGAGGGTCTAATTAAAACGAGGAGCTATTAACTGCTTTCAATATTTTCAACATGAATATTCTATTTTGTTTTAGAAAGGATTTGTGACATTGGCCCATTTAAATAAAAGACTGCTTTACTGAATGGGGAACAAGGATATCAGAAGTATTTCACTGACGCCAACTCAGTAACAGTAGATGAAATGTCCTGTCTCCACTGTGCCCTGGGACTTGGCCACAAAGACTAAATCCATAAAGCAGATATCCATTAAGGGTAGGGTGTGAGTATATGAGACTGCCTTCCCAACTGTTACAATCTGAGACCAATGGCACTGAAATATTTGCTTTAGGATTGAGTATCCGAAGTCTGTCGCCTTATTCTCTTTTCCACCAAACAAAATTGACTGACAACATGATGTTTTGATGGTGGCTGAGGTATTCAAACCATGGGGTGTATATATAAACTTACATAATTTTTCTGTTTAGCGTTGGGATCTGGTGGGATTACATTTTGGCTGAGTTACCACTGATCTGACAAATAAGTCAGAAATATTAGATATATTCAAATTTTCCATTATAATTGTGGATTATATTTTATGAAAAATGTCTTTCAATTCCAGGGTTGCCGGTTTCCCTTCAGTACATTGGCCAGATGATTTATGTGCCAGGTGCACTGATGTTCTTAATACGCTATTTCAATTTTGGAAACATTAGCTAAGCTCAATCCTGCCTCAAACCTGAGACTATTTCTGCCTCAGAAATCCGATTTATTCTTTCCTGAAACAAAAGTCCGGAGATCCAATGTTTGATTCAGCTGATGATGTGGAGGTGCTGGTGTTGGACTGGGATGGTAAAATCATTTGTCATACAACACCAGGTTATATGCCAACAGCTGGAAATGTGTTGCTGGAAAAGCGCAGCAGGTCAGGCAGCATCCAGGGAACAGGAGAATCGACGTTTCGGGCATAAGCCCTTAGACACCAGATTATAGTCCAACAGGTTTATTTGAAATCACAAGCTTTCGGAGAACTGCGCCTTCATCAGGTGACTTCGAAAGTTGTGATTTCAAATAAATCTGTTGGACTATAATCTGGTGTCTTGTGACTTCTGATTCAGCAGAAGCCAGTAATCAAACATAGAAAAGAAAATCACACCTGTGACCTTATGGTTTGTATAACTCTGCTAATCTTTGAGCAAATTTGCTACGTTTTCTAGAAAATCTGTTTTTAAAACCTTATTTCACTCTATTTAGCTTTGGAGATTTGCTTTGCACATTGTTCAATTAGAACATTACATGTATGTGCTTGGTCTCCAAGCTAATTAAAGAGGTTTTGGGGCATTAAAACTACATATTTCCTCTGGTCTAATGGCTGTGTTTAGTTCTATGTAGTCTCTATGATCTGGGATATATTTGAAGCAGCCCAATGTTGATTTGAACAGCACTACGAGGTTATTCTATGTCACATGTACTGCTACATAAATCCTTTCCTCTTTATAGATGGTGGACAATATTCTGACAAATGAAAATGAAAACAATCAAGAAAAATATAAAAATAGACTGACTACATTAATTTCTCCAATTTCTATAATGTCCTTTGCAAATCTAGATTTGGCTCCAGGTAAAGGCTTCACAAATGTCGCTGTGATTTCATCCATGAGCTTTGCATTATTTATAATGCTCCTGGACTTGCAGTGGACACTAACTATAAACCAGTAGCAGCATTTCTGCCTCCACTCCCGAAGATTTGTTTTGATTACTCTGATCCTGGCTGCAATAAATGCAGCAAAATAGCATCAGCCAGCCAGACTAACATTTATTTTGAATGGAAATAAATTTTACTTTTTTTGATGTCAGTACAGATTGCTTCTCTCTTTGTCATGAATATCAATATGACAGATTTTCTTTTATTTTTGTTTATAATCTTCCCTGCAAAACATACACAGTCACTCTTGTTGTCAACACTTCAAAATAACATTTCACCATATGATACTGCAGAGGAAATCCCCTCATTAATCTGCCTGATTCTGGAAACTAGTCTTTTCTATTTGATACTTGGGAGTCACATTATAGTATTGGAGCTCTAAAAATTATTTTTTGATTTTTGTCCCAGAATGGGATGAATTACTTTCCAATGCACAACTTTGGACGGATTATAAAGCTAGATAGACATATTGTATACATTAATCATAGAATGTGAACACTTTCTTGAAGACAATGCTTACAATTGCATTGGATGATACCTGAGAAGATGGTATTTTCCTAAACTCATCATTAAAAGCACCTAGAAATAGGCTGGTCACAAAAGATCTCTCTCTCATTCCAAATAAGTTAATTTTGAGCATTGTTGAAGAGAAGCTTTTCATTTTGCACTTATCAGCTCAATTAAAAAAAATTCAGATTTAAGGAGAAAATCAAAATTCATACTGTATGAGAGAAGGGTATGTTTGGTTAAAAAGACAACTCTGATTGGTAGAAGCATTGCCATTGAGTTAATAACAATTGACAGTTAACTACCAGGATTTGATTAAATTTTAAATTAGGCAGATTGACTCTAACTGGTCAGGGCATTGCCTTGAGAAATGAATCAGTGAATGGCACCTATTCTGCTGAGTTGAAACAATGTAGTGTGTGGTTTGTTAATATTCTTATGTCTGCAAAGGTCGGGACCCTGTGGATTAATATATGTAACTTTCAGTACATGCAAATCAGCCACACTGCAAACTCAACTGACACTTCTAAATTAGTTGTCAGCACAATTCTTTACTCACTGTACATGACGTTGACAGCTAATTTAGGATTGTCAGCTGGGCTTGCTATGTGATGCACTTATGTGTACTGAAAGCTACATTGATTGATATTAAAACACAAAGCCTTGTTCTTTCTAAACAGAGAGAACAAATACATGCGCTGCACCAGTTTCAACTCAACAAAATCAGGGACAGCCATTTACCAGTTTATTTCTGAAGGTAATGCCCTGACCACCCTTGAATCAACCTGCCTGTTTTAAAAACTGGTAAAGCCTCCCAGTTAGCTGCCAATTATCGTTAACATTCTCCATAGCAGTGCCTTTACTAATGAGAGTCCACTTGCCAATCAATCAACACCCTCCTCTCATATAATGTAGATGTTGTTTTGCCCCTTAAATTGGTATTTTTACAAGATGTGTGCATATAAATCTTTGATAAAATGTCTTTCATCAATACTTAGATTTTATGCTCGCAAGCAACTATAAATGAAACTTTTGCAATCCCTTATTTTCTTGGGCAGATGTCCGGGAGGGTCACTTATTTTGAAGATGAAGACACTTGAAGCCAACGTAATTGTCCATCAAATACTCTGCTCAAGGGATTTCGTAATAATATAACAACCACAAAAATTTGAAAATTGATATTGGAGTTTATGCACCAAATACGTCATAAGGAAAGTATCACAGAGGCTGAAAATATTCAGTAGGTCACACAGCCTCTATGGATAGTGAAACAGAGTAAACATTTAAGATCCGTGACCTCTCCTGAGCATTTTGTGCTTTAATCTAACACTGCTGCCTGCACACTGAGATACTGATCTGGAGTGTTTTAGGCTATGGGTATCTGCAATTATACTGTCCCGGAGGTTGTTTACACCTTGTCTCTAAGTAAGGTGCTGTAACACTCAGATACTACACTACAAAGCTATATTTGAGAACCAACACTTTGTAGAGGTAAGTTAACAAGACCCCCTCATCATTTGTTCATTCAGGATTGGTGTCTTATCTCTTACTGATGTCAGAGTCATGTGATTATTTTGAAATAAATCTTACTATACCATGTCTGCCACTAGGTTTCTCCTGACTTGGTCTTTAATATTCCAGTAGTTTATTTCTGCTTACTTACATTGTCTTATAATCGCTAACGTCACAATTAATATCATTACTATAGTAATCTCCCCAGTATCCAGCACACACAGGAAATGTTGGGTGCCAGTTGCTGATTTTACCAATTGCATAAAAAATACCAGTAGCAGTTGGCAGAACTCATCTTGTGGCAGCCACAGATGAATGTGTGTTTTAAAATTGTGCAGCCTGGAAAATTCATGAATAGCAGTATACCTGTCCGTGATAAGCGATTCTGTTTTCATCCGTAATAAACCTTGAACTAACTTTAATAAAGCAGCAAACCCATTATTCCCTTCCAAATACAGTAAAGTTCCAATTATCCAGATCCCAAGTATGTCTGGAATTCTCATGCACCCGGTATTAGAGATTAAAAATGAATTCCAAATGCTCAGGATCTAGATAACAGGGACGTTACCATAATCAGCATTAACCCTTTTACCACCATCTCCCCCAACCTGCACAAAGTCTATCCCACGTTCTCTGATAATCATATTCAGTGTCTTGGCATGAGCAAGACCATTGCTTTCTTAATCCTCCTGAAGTTTGGCTATTACATGGTCTTGGTTGATCCAGTTGTCTAATGACTGTTGCTTTTTCCTTCCTGTGCCTTTACCAGACTTTCTGGCTGGGCAGTAGGGTTGACAGAAGTTTCTTCCTTGTGTCTAGAATTATTACTGTTTTTTGTTCTGCCCAAGTTGTTTTTATCTTCGCATGGTCTTGAAAGAATATATTTGGTTGTTTTCTAAAACTGTTATGTGTGTTTAATTCCTCCCTATTAACAATCCCAGTGATGAGTACCCATTATTCAATGGTATCTCTGTTAAGTTAAATTCCCATTTTAGATTCTCAAGCCAGTCTTGGCTGACTTCACAGTCTTGACTGCTCTTTCTGCGTCTCAGTTTGCCAAAGCATGGAGTGGCAAACCTGTTGCCGGCTTGCTACATACCTCCAAAGGGAACTTCCCGAAATTATCATTGACAAATTGACATCCATGTCCAAAATTAATTCCTCAGGAAGCCATGTGTCAAAAAGGCACTTTTCAATGCTCAGATCATTGAGTTTGCTGTGGTTGAATGAGTCTTGTTATTTTGAATAAAACTAAATTCATTTTCTATTTAAAATCTAATAAAACCATTGCTAACCTTTCCCATGGCCTTTTCAGGAATCTTGTTGAAATCAATGGCTCTGTAGGTATAGCATGACACACATATGACTATCAAAATTTAACCATGAATATCGTTTAACATGCTTGGCCACCACACTAATTGGTCTGCTCTTGCTCTGCACGTCATAATACCAAGTGTTCCCTCGTTGGGGTTGCTGTAGAATTTTTATTATGTCTCACAGTTACTATGCTATACACCTTTAAGAGATATGCTCATGATATCATCACCATTAAGATAGCACTCTCCAGCTGACTGGGGTGACTTGCAGCATGACATATTGAGGGAAGTGTGCAACAGTTTGCAACCAAATTGTTTAGTACTAGCCCAGACACAGCAGTGCCTGTGATTATAATACATGTAGATATCAGGAACTGGATTAAAAATCTATTGAATCTTTCAGTATTTACATTTGTTTCTATGTTACAGCAGCTATTATAAATATTTTTCACCAGATACAAATACTCTGTTAGAGATAAGTCCCCCCATCACCTCATTGAAAAATTGTGAGGACAGAACTGATCACACTGGCTAATAAAAGACATCCCGAACTTGTGAGGATGAGATAACCCTGGACTTCAAAATATTTGGAAGACTAATTAAAAACAAATTTATGTGAGTACAAATCTCCAAATTAACTGACCACAACGCAGATTTAAATCTCTTCTGATTTAAGTTTTAGCCTGCCTCCCAAAGTGAAAGTTCAAACTCAACCACGAAAAGATCCTTGTTTAACATTAGTTAAAATGGATGACAAAAGCTACATTCAGTTAAAACACTGAGCCCAACTGCTCGATAAATAAGGTATTTTGTGAAGGATAAAAAATGATTTTCTAGCTGAAGCTAGCTTACCATTGTGCAGAGATTTTGTGATTCCTCCATTTTGACTCTTCAATTTGGCCAAAAGAGAAAGTTCTGTGATGCCATATCTCTTCCATTTGGCTTGAACCACCCTTGAGTAGCTGAAACTCCTTAGTACATGACTCTATTTCTTGAATAAAACACAGACCCCCAGATCCATCAATGCTCTCAAATGGTTATTGATGGATTCGATATGATCAGCAATCTTATGGGTCATGTATTATTCATCTTAAGCATGATGTATCTCCATTCAATGATCCTCCAAGAGAATACGATGTGCACATTCAGACGAAGGTACTACTGCTATGCTTGGAAAGAAAATGCCAATGTCCTTACCTAGCAACTAATTGTTGATTCATTCTGAGACACAAGATATTCTTCTTCAAAGACAAGGAGCATGAAAAAGACAAGCGAGGGAGAGAACTACTTTAACTACACACTAAAGAGTGTGTACAAATATCCAAAACCAGCAAAGGCTCCTAAAATATGCAATCAGCCCAGATCATTACTAATCACAATGCTATATTATAAAGGAACAGAAGTTAGTTCAGCCCAATGAATGCATGCAGAGAATGAAGAAGAAAACTCCATCAATGAGTGTGCAATAATGCTGACTAACAACAATCAGAAGCAAGATGACCAATTTATCAACCAAGTGCAAACAAGAATAACATGTTAGACAAGTAAGGCGATGGGTAAAGAAGTGGCAGATGGAATACAATATGGAAAAGTGTGAGGTTATATGCTTTGGCAGGAAGAATAGTGGTGTAGGGAATGGAACATACACTATTTTCTAAATGAGTAGAGGCTTTGGAAATGTGAAGCTTCAAACTTGTAGTTCAGGATTCTGTTAAGCTTAACATACAAGTTCAGTTGACATTTCAAGAGTGTAGAATACAAAACTGGAGATGTACTGCTGAGGTTGTATAAAGCTCTGGTCAGACAGCATTTGGAATATTGTGAGTAATATTGAGCCCCATATCTAAGGGAGGATTTGCTGGCTTTGGAGGGGGTCCACAGGAAGTTTAAAGGAATGATCTTGGGATGAAGATCTTGTCATATTAAGAGAGGTTGAAGACTCGGTGTATGTTCTTGATGGAGTTTAGAAGGTTGTGTGGGATCTGATTGAAACTTACAGTATACTGGGAGGCCTTGATGGAGTGTATGTGGAGAAGATGTGGACAGACTAGGACCTGAGGGCACAGCCTCAGAGTGAAGGGACAATCTTGTAGAATTGTGATGAGGAGGAATTTCTTCAGCTAGAGGGTGGTGAACCTGTGGAACTCATTGCTGCACAGGGTGTCGAAGCTGTGGAGGCCAAGTCATTGAGTATATTTAAGACAGAGACAGACAGGGTTCTTAATTAGTAAGGGGATCAAGGCTTGTAGTGAGAGGCAGGAGAATGGGGTTGAGAAACATATCAGCCTTGATTGAATGGCAGAGAAGACTTGTCAGCCCATCGGCTTAATTCTGCTCCAGTATCTTGATATGGTACTTCTCCAGATGGGTATGCAATGCATGAGCTGTCAAACTTCATAAACATTATACCAAATTTTGAATGCTAACCTTGCTAATTCAGTCTTTACCCCCTTTTACGATTGACAAGATATGCTGATGATAACGATGATATCTATTTTAGATTTCTTTCATTTTGCAAAAAGGGAGATGTTGTGCTCTGTCTTCCAGTGGCTATGTGATTCCTTAAAGAGACATGCTCATAATGTCATCATTGTATCATAGCATATAACCTGATGTAAATAACTCCATCTTAATGGGTCTACTTGCAAAATGACGTTGCAGGAATTATGTTACACAATATAAACAACTTGCTTGGTACTAGGTCAGACAAGACAGTACCTGTGGTTGTTGTACACATGTAGATACTAAGAGTTGTAACAAAAATCTATTGAATCTTTCACCACCACATGACTTGTTTCATTCTTGCATTTTGGGAGTTAATGTAAGTATTGCCTCATCAGGTACAAACACCGTACTGAACCTAAAAAGCTGATTAATCCATCAATGAAAGTTTATGAGGGCAGACAAGATCAATTTAAGTTTGCATCGACTTTGGTACAACCATTCAATGATCGTGCATCAATCATTCTTCCATGATTACCAAGTGTTGTTTCTGCTCAAGGTACTTCTGCAGCATTTGATCTGCTGGACGATGTTTGAACCACCATGGTAGACAGAATTGTCCAACCCTTGCGCATTCTTTGCCAGAATTTTGAGCTGCAAAAATTTGTTTGAGTTTACTCTCATTTGCCAGTAAACTGCTGGCATTTGCCATTGATTAGAATTCTAATTCTTCTACAAGAATAAGATCTTCTTTTCATACTCAATTCACTGCTGTTCTAAAGAAGGTAAATGCCATTCTTTTCACTTCACTTGGAACAAGTTGTTGGTGAAGCTTCTTCTGCAATACTGTGTCCAGTTCTGGGTTGTTCTGTCATAGGAAGGATATTATTAAGTTGCTGAGAGATTTACCAAGATGTTGCCTCGAATAGAAGGTTTGAGTTATAGGGAGAGGCTAGACAGGCTGGGACATTTTCACTGGAGCATAGAAGTTTGGGAAGTGACTTTACAGAGGTTTATAAAATAATGAGGGCTATAGAGAAGGTGAATGGCAGGCATCCTTTCCCTAGGGCGAGAGATTTCAAGATGAGGGGGTATAACTTTAATTTGAGAGGAGAAAGATTTAAAAAAGACATAAGGGCCATATTTTTTACACAGTGTGGAATGAACCTCCAGAGGAAGTGATGTATGTGAGTACAGATACAACATTTAAAACACATTTAGATAAGCATATGAATAAGAAATGTTTAGAGGGATATGGACCAAACACAGGCAGGTGGAACTAGTTTAGTTTGGGATTACATTCAGGATGGACTGGTTGGACTGAAGAATCTGTTTCTGTGCTGCATGAATGTATCTCTATGACTCGATAATGTAATGGCTGAGGTCAGAGGGGTGCAGGGTTTCATTTTCTAGACCCACTCCTGCTCTGGTCACAGCAAATTTTAAATTTACCCATGTTGGTGACATTATCAACTAGATACATTTCAGACGATCTTCGGTTCAGTGTGAAGAACAAGTCAGCCAGCTTTCTTTAGTCAACAACAATAAACTGTTTTATTGATGTAAAGGGCCTCCAGCTGCATGTGGCATCAGTGAGGGAGGGCACTGAACAGGGGAGCTTCAGGGGTCAGTCAGATCTTCTCTGGAGGAAATTAGGTCTTTGTCAAGGAGAGGTTTATTTTCTTTTAATTATCATAATAATAGACTATTATGTATCACTATCCTAAGCCTGAATCTTTTTATGCTTTTTGAGATTTTGTTTGAACTCCATAATGCTACTAAATGTTTTTTTATCCATCTCAACTTAAAATTGCAGTCCCATAAGGTAATTCATGAATCTTTTACTATCCCGTACAGCTGCTGCATATCTTTCCCAATGGCTCCCTCTGATCAGTCACCTAAGCTCCCAGTGTAAACTAGACTAGTTTTTATGCTCTATCAGTTTGTTTTTGAATAAGGAGTGCATCTACTCCTATGGACAATGTATTTGCAGTGAATTAGTCTGGATTGTGATTTGTTAAAGCATCAGTAGAAAGTAGCTTCATATTAATCCTTTCAAAAGTTGCTGACTGCCCCTAACTCCAACATTATTGCTGGCCTTTTAGACAAACTCTCTTGTGGTTTGAGTAAGACTAGCTGAGTTGGTAATTAACTTTCCTAATTGATTCATAATGCCCACCAGTACTATACATCATTCACATACTACAGTGCCAGAAATTCGCATACGGCTTTTGTCTTTCTTTGATCTGCCATGATGCCTTTTTCTCAGATAATGAGTCCTAGATATGTAATTGTTGTTCTAGTGAACTTAATAACGCATCCTTGATCCTCTAGTTGTGATCCTGTTTTCTTTTGCCCTGCACTCAGACAGGGCTTCCCAAGGTTGGGTTTGGAACCTCAAATAGGTTTATGAGCCAAAATTATGAGGAGATAATCTCAGTGTCTGTAATGCCCAATGTGTAACAATTTTACAAGCAGATGAGTTTAAGATCTTCTTGCAGAGTAATGTGAGACTCCTTCAGTTTGTCTTTAAATAGCTTTGGAAATTGTTGCTGAAATCCTCTCCCATCTTCATTCTTAAATATTGCATCCTCTCCCTCTAAGGTACCAAATTGAATATATGCATTTTTGCTTAATCATGAGGTATTATGGAATCTTCTCTATCTATAATGTTTCTGGAACATTTCTTCCTCCATGAGCAAACTTTAGGGAATTTTGCCCCATGCACTTGAAAACCTGTGCCTCCTACACCTTGCTGGTCTGACACTTTCCGTCTTCAAATGACTATTGCTCAGTTTGAAACTGCTGCCCCCACCCTATCTTCTACATATAAACCGACATTTTCCTAGCTCCGATCAGTTCTGAAGAAGGGTCACCGGACCCGAAACATTAACTCCAATTTCTCCTCACAGGTGCTGCCAGACCTGCTGAGCTTTCCCATTAACTGCTGCTTTTGTTTCTGATTTACAGCACTCACGGTTCTTTTGGTCTTTAGTTTGAAACTGCTACTCTGGGTGTTGAGTTTAAATGCTATTTTAAAGCTGTGCATCTTCAAGTTGAAGATCTAGGATCTGTTTTGACTCTGTTTGACATCATCTAGGAATGTGGTCTCCACCTTTTGTATCATCTTGATACATTACTTCTAGTTCTCTGGAAATTTTCATTTCACAGGACTTTTTTTTGGGGTGATAATGAGGGTGCTGATAGTGTATAGTATTTTCTAAAGTGTCCCACATGGTCTTGCACATAATACTTAATTCCCCTTGCTGGACCTTCATTGCCTTTGTGATTTTGTTTGGAGTCCTTTTTCTACTACCTAATATTGTTCATGACTTACTCCTGTTCTTTTGGCATTTTGGTGCACTCGTGGGAGGGTGACGATAGCATCTGACTGTGCCAGGAGATTCCTTGAGGTTCCCTTGCAGCACTGACTAATATTGGTTCCTGATTTCTGCCTGCTTAGCAAATTAGGTTATTTAATTCCTCCTTGAATTGAAGAAAATCTGGCAATGTCTCATTCATCACATTAATTACTATATGGTTTCTATTCATTCTTCAAAACTCCATACCCACAACATCCTGTTGGATGATATATAAATCCATTAAAAGGGCTTCTATTGATTCTCATAAATGCTGAAGTCACTGATTAAACCTTGCCCATTTTATCCCTAAATTTCTTTTTGGGCTAAAGTAAATGTTGAATACTTTAATCAATGCGTCATACTTGATAACACTTGCTTCCACACTTTTGCATGCAAGAACACAGCAGATGGTAGAATTTCAATTCAATTAAAAAAAATTTGGAATTTAATGATGAAATTGTTTTTGGTGAAAAAATCCATCTGGTTCACTGATGTCCATAAGGGAAGGAAACTACCATCCTTACCTGGTCTGGCCTATATGTGACACCAGAATCTCAGCAATGTGAATGATTATTAACTGCACTCTGGGCAATTAGGGATGAAAAATAAATGCTGGTCTAGCTAGTGATGCCCACATCCTGTGAATGAATAATAATAATAAAATGGCCTACAGCATATAAAAAGGCACTGACTTGATGGAACTGCTCCTATATGTTACACAACACCAGGTTAGAGTCCAACAGGTTTAATTGGAAGCACACTAGCTTTTGGAGTGCTGCTTCCAATTAAACCTGTTGGACTATAACCTGGTGTTGTGTGATTTTTAACTTTGTGCACCCCAGTCTAACACCGGCATCTCTAAATCATGGCTCCTATATGTGTCAGCCAGAAGCTGTTCTGTTGCATTGAAACTGCTGCTTTTAGAGCTCTCATTTCTGGCCTTGTCATCAGCCTTTTGCATTATCAAATGTTTGAGGTAATGAAAAGGTCTCTACACCCTCACAGAGTATTGTGTCCGATTGATGTTGGTGACAAAGGAGCACTGCTATGAAAGCCTGTGATTTCAAATAAACCTGTTGGACTATAACTTGGTGTCATGTGATGTTTGAACTTGATCTGGGTGAATACTTGGGTTTTTGCATCTTATTGTTGAAGTGTTGCAATTCTGTTTTTTTTCCCTCAGTCAAATTCAGAAATTGCTGGAGAAACTCAGCAGGTCTGTGGAGAGAAAGCAGAGTTAACCTTTCAGGTCCAGTGACCCTTTTTCAGAACGCCAGTATATAGTCAGCTATAAATTACAGCTCTCTTGTGTGGTGCCTAAGACCTCTCTCTTCAAATGTTCGTTCTTGACTGGTGTCTTCTCTCTTACAAATGTCAAATTCATGTGATCAAGATTTAAATTTATCTCATTGTGCAATCAGAACTGGAAAATCTTAGTAACATAACAGTCTTGGAGAGGTTTTGGAGCAAAGCAGAGGGAAGAGAAGCAAGAATAAAAAAGAAAATCTGTGATGGAGGAAGGGAGGATGGATTAAAAGATGCAAAGGATTGTGGTGGAAAAGTCTTAATAAGTCAAGTAATGGGACAAAAGATGGGCTCAGAAGTGGTATGAATTCATTCTCATTCCCAATGGTTAACAAGTTTGCAGATGACACCAAACTGGTAGCATAGCAGACAGTAAAAAAGGTTTTCTAAGTTTACAAAGGGATATTGATGAAATGGGTTGAAAAATGGCAGATGGCATTCAATCTGGATAAATGTGAGGAATTGTATTTTGATGCAACAAGCAAGGCTTATACAATTAATAGTATGGCTTTCAGTAATGTCCAACAGAAGGACCTAGGGATGCAGGTACATAATTCTTTGAAGTTTGTATCACATACAGAGAGGGTGGTTTAAAAGGAATTTGGCATGCTTGCTTTCATTGCTCAGGCCATTGAGTATCAGGTTTGAGAAGTCATGTTGAGATTGTACAAGACATTGGTGAGGCCTCTTCTGGAATACTATGTCCAGTTCTGGTTGCCAAGGATACTATCAAGCTGGAGAGGGTTCAGAAGAGATTTACCAGGATGTTGCCAGGTATGGAAGATTTGAGTTGTAAAGAAAGGCTGGATAGGTTGGGACTGTTTTCACTGGAGCAAGGGAGTTTGCGAGGTGACCTGATAGAAGTTTATAAAATAATGAGAGGTATAGATAAAGTTAATGGTAGTTTTCTTTTCCCGAGGATGGGGGATTTCAAGACTGGGGGTACATTTTTTAAGTAAGAGGAGGAGAGAGATTTTAAAAAGACATCCAAATGTTTTACACAGAGGGACATTTGTGAGCGGAATGGACTTCCTGAAGAACACAGGTGGATGCAAGCACAATTACAGTGTTTAAAAGATATTTGGATAGGTACATGAATAGGAAGGCTTTGGAAGAACATGAGCCAGGAGCAGGCATTTGGGACTAGTTTAGTTGAGGATTATGTTCAGCATGGACTGATTGGACTGAGGGGTGTGTTTCCATGCTGTATGACTCTGTGACTCCATGAAAGTTCCTCTCTGGGGAAGAAAAAAAAGCTGCAGTTTTGATCTGAAATTGGAACTCAATGAAGAGTCGAGAAGGCTGAAAAGTGTCTTTACAGTGTGAAGTGCTGTTCGTCAATATTACAATATTATAGGTCAGAGTGAGAATTGTGTGAGAAATAATGAGACAAATATTATTTAGAAGAAACATATGCTCCTAAAGTGATTCCATTGTAGTATAAAAACAAGCTGTTTTAAGATGAATCCTTATTACAGCTCATCATGCATCTACCATCTTCTTTCCTGGTAAAGAGCTACAGGGCCTGATTCATCTCTTGTAGAAAAGGAAATTTACTTGGTGGTAAATAAGAAGATATTCTCGTCTTTAACTCAATGTAATTTGTAGCATAATAACAACTATGTATAAGTTAAATTGGTATGATAGATGCTGACACTGAGACTATGAAGTAGACTTTGATGTTCGGTCTTGCTAGAGTGACCTAGTTCATTATTAAATTCCTTTATAAAAATAGACCAACACCTATTTGCCATTAGTTTAAAATGTGAACTCTTAAAAAATTGACATCAACTATTATAAATCACATACCTTCCAATTAGAGATGTTAACCAGAAAGTAACTTAGCATTCTCTGCAAGGTGAAAGTGAGGACTGCAGGTGCTGGAGATTAGAGTTGAGAATGTGGTCCTCGAAAAGCACATTAGGTCAGGCAGCATCAGCGGAGCAGGAAAGCTGCTCCCCACTGCCTGAATCCATGTAACATAATTGCATTATCTAGTGTTTAATGCACTTCTTAGCATTAAGCATTTCAGACTCTTACTCCCTTATGCAACAAAAGCTTTCGATCTAATGAATGGAAAAGTGGTTGAGGCACGTTTTTGGACAAGTATTTGTAACTTTGGACTATGAGCGAAAATTATTTGAAATAACCCCTACGTTTAATAGATGCCATTTTATTCTATCTTTGGAAGAATCACAAATAGAGGGAAGTCATTTCAGAACTGACAGAAAGATCTGCCAAATTGAGCTTCCATTTGGAGCTTACAAACAACAGCAATTTTAAAATGGATACCTTGCAAACTAACACCTCTGCCTTATCCCTTATAGCTGAGCAGCAAGACTTCCATCATCTTAACAAGGACATACTTTTGATGTGCAGCTAAGAAACAAAATCATATAAATCATGTGGCAAAGTCAGAGCTTAGCTTCTCACTGTTTCTTATGGGGAAAAACATGCATTGAAAATGGATCACTTTCTGCGTTTTCTCCCTCAATTGGATTTCACTTCAGGAATGCAATGAGTTCACTCTTTCATGACTGGATTTATATTGCACCTGACAAAATAAACATCATTTCAGTGAAAAAGTTGTTCATGTAAAATATTTCAATAATGAATTGTGGCAAACCTGAATCTGAGAACTTCAAGCTTAGTATTTCTGAACAAACGTTATTAAGCAAGAAAACCTCAAACATCATGTTAGTCTACAAAAATAGCATCACAGTCCTCCTTATATGGCAGTACCTCTTGTGTGGTTTTGCAGGTCCTACTGTTAAAATAATCTATTGTTCATCCTGCTTTGGATAAGAGAATTCAGATTTATTAAACAGTTTAAACATTAAAAATGTGGAATGTAATTTGAGTCAGGCAAGACAGTGTTATGTGTGCAGATTCTCTTTCAAAAAAAAGAGGTTAATCAAAAAAAACCAAGCTGACTTTAAAGAAAGGATGTTTCATTTTTAAGAAGATTTTAGCTTTTTAATAGGATCATTTGATTTCTGACACTCTTAATTCATGTACTGAGGAAAGACCAAGGGATTTTGTTTCCTTAAGGCACACTTAAAAGTCACTGGATAAATTTAAAATTTAGCCATGGCAGCAGCAAGAGATTAATGCTCATGCTGCTGAATAAACAAGATTTCTGGACAGTAATTGCAGTGAGTCCTAATTCCAAACCTAGGTTGAGAGTCTTGATTTATCCCAAGCATATGCTGATTCCAAATTGATACAGATGTGAGTTTCTTACAGCTACAATTTCAATGAACCTACAAATCCTAGAGAGAATAAAGGTAAGTGATATAAAATATTGCAGCTGATGGGAATAGCATGCTGTCTGAGCCATTTTAATTGCATCTTTGATACAACAACTTACTTTTTGACAGTGCCTTTAAAACATCCCATGGCATTTTATGGAAAAGGCATCTAAGAATTTGACACTGAGGCAAATAAGGATGTAATAGTTTTCCTGGTGTGTTCACCATTCCTTGCCAGCTTTCCTGGGTACATTCACTATTTGCCAATTTTCATGGGTGTGTCAAACATTCATTGGCAGTTTTCCTGCATTTGTTCACTATTCACTGGCTGTTTTTCTTGGTTTGTTCTGATGAACCTGCCATTTGCTACAACCAGCCAAAAACAGGTTATTTGGTTAATTTTGAATTGATTGCAAATGAAATATATTATGACTCCAGCTGATTTTATTATATTCCTGATGAAGGGCTAGTGTCAAACTTTCCTGCTCCTCGGATGCTGCCTGACCAGTTGTGCTTTTCCAGTGCCATACTATTTGACTCTGATCTCTAGCATCTGCAGGCCTCACTTTCTCCTGATGTTATTACTGGACAAATCAGATACCAGAGTGAAATAGATGATGTTTGTGTTTTTTTTTGACAAAGATGGTGGTCATTAGTGCACAAGGCTACAGATTTGGGTTTAACAACAAAAAATAAACCAAATGCTTCTTTCAAAATGCATGACAAAGCAAAATCTCGTTGATTCTCCAACACCATCACTTTACACTAACACAAACATTTCCTCTCAGATCTGTAGGTTTTGACTTAACTGCTTCTTCTCAGTTCCGATCCTCTGAGCTGTGAAGCCTTTTATCCTGGAATATTCACACAACTGAAATATTCGACTTTCCCAGACTTCCAAAAGTATTTAAAGTTCTACCTACGCAGTCCTGTTCTGGTGGTTTGACAATCTGAATCCTTTCCCTGAATAACCTATTCCCATTCTGCTCTGAACAATCTAGGAAGGACTATACCTATATTTAGTCAGGTGTTCTTTGAACTACCCAAAAGCTCCCCTAGCTCTGTGTTTTTCAAAGCTAAAATCAATCCTTGATTAGCTTTCTTTTGGTTTAGAATAATGTCTTTAAAGTTTTACCTTCCTGTCATAAATCCTCACAATACAGGTATATATGCAGACTTCCATTTACACTTCAGGTGTCTCTGCAATGACCTGTATTCTTGTACACATTACTTTAAGCCCATGGCCCCAGAAAGAGTGACCTAGTTCATTATTAAATTCCTTTATAAAAATAGACCAACATCTATTTGCCATTAGTTTAAAACGTGAACTCTTAAAAAATTGACATCAACTATTATAAATCACATACCTTCCAATTAGAGATGTTAATCAGAAAGTAACTTAGCATTCTCTGCAAGGTGAAAGTGAGGACTGCAGGTGCTGGAGATTAGAGTCGAGAATGTGGTACTGGAAAAGCACATTAGGTCAGGCAGCATCAGCGGAACAGGCAAATCGATGTTTCGGGCAAAAGCCCTTCATCAGGAAGGTGCACATCATATAAGGAGGCAGGCAATGCCTCATTTTGATGTTTCAAACAAAATACAATAGTTCTCATAATGATGAATTTTGTCAGTATTATATCAGAGTGTTAATTATGTTTCTATATAAGATGATAATAGATGTGATAATACCAGATTTAAGGTCAGCTCCTCTTGTCACTAGGCTCCTATAGGCAGGTGGTGAGGAAGTTCCTGACTCATGAGGGAGAATCATTTCTGGACATTGGTCAATTGGCCAACAAAGCTGGAATCAGTAGAACTCTGCAGTGGATAACTGCTGGCAATCAGTACATAGCCTGGATTACTGTGACCGGCCACACTGAGGCCAAATAGATGAAAAATAGTGAACCAACTGATGTGGTTGGTGCTGACCCTGCACAGCTTAGTTCTGAGCTGAACTGGGTCTTGGCTGTAGCAGAGATTACATAACTTAGAAGATAAGTAGCTTTACAGATAAACTTTACAGATTTGATGTCCTTGATTGCTCTTGTTCGTCTGTGATAAGGAGAGAAAGAGAATTTTCCACATTATTTGATTCGCTTACGGGCTTTGATTTTCATTTTGCTTGTTATTTCACTTCTCCGGTAATTGCATTTAAGGGAAGGCAATAGTCTAGTGGTATTATCGCTAGACTGTTAATCCAGAGACCCAAGTAATGCTCTGGGGACCTGGGTTCAAATCCCACCATAGCAGATGGTGTAATCTAATCTCAGTAAAATCTGGAATTAAGAGTCTAATGATGACTATGAGTCCAGTGTTTGGGAAAAAAACCATCTGGTTCACTATTGTCCTTTAGGGAAAGAAACTACCATTCTGCCCACACGTGAGTCCAAACCCACAGTAATGTGGTTGACTCTTAACTGCCCTTGACACAATTAGGGATGGGCATTAAATACTGCCCAGCTACCACTGCCCTCATGCCATGAATGAATATTAAGAAGTGGCAGGGCTTTATGGGGTGGGTGGTAACTGAAAGGAAATGCCTGGTCATCATAGGTATGGGGCAGTTGTCTTTTTCTAGCCATTTTATTTGTGTTGGTTTTGAGAATTCACAAATAAGACATCATTTAAAAGAAAGAGATTTATATCTTAACTGCTCTTGATTAGACTGGATTGAATACTGAAAAATTAATATTTCAGCATCAGCCTGTTTGAAGTTTTCAGGTTATACACGACAGAGCTGTACAATCTGACATAAAAGCACAAATTCCTACCTTTTATAAATGAGTCACAGTCGAGTGATTTTAATGGCAAGAATGTATGTGCAAGGAATGTAAGCACCTTTTTATCTCTACGAATAATTTCGGCCAGCACTTTCAAGTTGATGGAATCCTTTCAGATTTCCCGTTGCTCCCCAAGTAAGTAAGATCGAAGCTTTCAGCTTGTTAGTTACAAAGATTATGATGCTGAAATTTAATAAATTACATCTGTTACCAAAGAAAGCCTTTAAGAAATACAGTAAATGCAAAAAATTTTCTGCACTTCACTAATCTGGTCTTTGTTCATATTTGAAAAGAACCTGTGCTTTCTTTGAAGCTAGCCATGTTTTCCATTATTTTTGAGAATGTCAAATATCACAGGAGAACATCAGACAAATGCCTTGGTCTTGTCCAATTGTTCTTAAGATTTAGCCTGTGAATTGACAGCGATTCCACTTCTGTCTAATGCCGTTTATCAGATTGTGTGTCATGATAA
The DNA here is from genome assembly GCF_004010195.1 of Chiloscyllium plagiosum. NCBI lineage: Eukaryota > Metazoa > Chordata > Chondrichthyes > Orectolobiformes > Hemiscylliidae > Chiloscyllium > Chiloscyllium plagiosum. The sequence continues at coordinate 16,809,423 of NC_057724.1, forward strand.
AAGAAGCCTGTGATTTGCTGAGAGCCATTGTAAAACCCTGATTTATATGCAGAGAATTTAATTCTGTCTCCGGGCCTTTCACTGCTCTGCAGCACAGATCTGTCATGAGGTGAGAGAATCTAAAACAGCAACCCAAAGAAAATCTACCAGCAATAATAAACACAAAGATGCGCATTTATCTTAGTTTCAAGACGGTACGGTCCTTTTTAACCATCAGCTTCATCTTGCATTGAGACAGTCAGTCACTCTCAATAATAAATCCTACAGCAAGCACTTTGAATTTGCTGATGCCCAGCTAAATCTTCATTTCGCACATAGAGGCCTTGTTTTTTCTGGTTTTCTTGCAGCTTGAAAGTCTTGATGTTTGTTTGCATCTTATCCAGGTGACAAGTTAGGAATATAGGGCTTAGGAACAGGAAAAGGCAAATTGACCTCTTGCTCCACCGCTCTGTAAAGAAGTGCCTGATGTGGTTGTAGATTCCTTCCTTGCCTCTCCCCTCCCTCTCTCGATGTTCTCTCTCAAGATTACACAGCTGACTTTGCTGTACGCAGGCTTAGCTCACACCAGTGCTGTCTAAAGGGAGAGTCAGCCTTTTTCAAGTTAGTTGCTAATTGTTTGCTAATGGCTGCCACTGGATTAGTAGCTATGGTTGAAGATTTTGAGTCATAGCGATGTACAGCATGGAAACAGACCCTTCGGTCCAACTCGTCCATGCCGACCAGATATCTTAACCTAATCTAGTCCCATTTGCCAGCACTTGGCCCATATCCCTCCAAACCATTCCTGAACATCCAGATGCCTTTTAAATTGCACCAGCCTCCACCGGTTCCTCTGGTGGCTCATTCCAAACAGGCACCACCCTCTGTGTGAAAAAGCTGCCCCTTAGATCCCTTTTATATCTTTCCTCTCTTACCCTAAACCTGTGCCCTCTAGTTCTGGTATTCCCCACCCTGGGGAAAAGACCTTGTCTATTTACCCTATCCGTGCCCCTCATGATTTTATAAACCTCTATAAGGTCACCCCTCAGTCTCTGACTCTCCAGAGAAAACAGCATCAGCCTATTCAGCTTCTCCCTTTAGCTCAAATCCTCCAACCCCTAGCAACACCCTTGTAAATCTTTTCTGAACCCTTTCAAGTTTCACAACACCCTTCCAATAGGAAGGAGGCCAGAATTGCATGTAATATTCCAAAAATGGCCTAGCCAATGTCCTATACTGCCGCAACATGACCTGTCAACTGCTGTGCTCAATATGCTGACCAATAAAGGAAAGCATACCAAATGCCTTCTTTACATGTAGTACTATTTGAAGTTTATGAAGATAGGAAAGGTTCAGAAGGATATGGGCCAAGTGCAGGGAAATGGTGTTAGTTTAGATGGATAGTTTGGTCGGCATGGACCAGTTTGGGCCAAAGGGCCTATCTCTGTGCTATCGGACTCTATGACTCTGTACAGAGAGTGATATGCAGTCAAGGTCTTGGTTCTGACTTCAAGAATACATTTTCCTGGCTACGAGGAGGGGGGAATGGTGCACCTGAGTGACCTCTTAGCCAAAATATATCCCAAAAGCAAACATTCTAATCCTGCTTCATTATTCCAACAATCTTTTACTCTATCGCAGCTGTAACATGGATAGTGGAAGGCTGTTGACTTTTAATTGGGAAGCCTGAAAATGCTCAGCTTTAAACTGCACCATCTGTCTATGGATAACGGCAATCTGTGTGGATGGCTGACAACAAGACATCTCGAGAGACCATTGCAGGATTGTTCACTCCCAGGGCAGTAACTAAGCAATCCCAGCAATGTGTTGGAGCACAGATAGCTGGATTGCTGGGAAATGCCTTTTGAGCAGTAGAATCCAAAGCCATATTGGCAGCAGCCAGAGCTTGCATGGAGACAAGCTGGGCTTTAGTTAATCTGGCTTTAGCTTTCCTCCACTGCAGCACTCAAGACATTAGTGTGTACTACAACAGAGACACTTGCTGCATCATGACTGGGTCCACATGTGTGGGGTTGGAACTTCTGGCCTGCAAAGGATGGAATCCAAATGCTACGGGAATGGTTGGAATCCAAATCCTTCAGGGTCCTTGACAGATTTCTCAATGAACAATGCATTTCAAGTTGCATATGCTTTTCCTATAGACTTCCCAATGGAAAAACACATCTCAGTCCTCTGCAGCAGAATTCATGTTCAACCCCATCTTCTCGTGTGCGACAACCTGCACCCCTCTTTCTCCCCTGGCCCCCACTCACAACCAGCATCTTGCCACATGCACATTCCGTCTCTACACAACGCTCTAAAGTACACACTGTCAGTGATGTGTGTGAGATTGAGTGACAGTCTTGCATTTTCCTCAGTCTCCTCCACATGTTTTATATCAAGCATCAGCAACTGTTCTCGCCTAATGGTTAGGTATCTGAAAAGAGAAAAAAACAGGAAAGAGTTGTTGTATGGGGAGGGAGTCTATGTAAGTGGTGCACTTTAATCCATCCAGAGCTGGTAATGGAGAAGAATTTATGAGGGGACGTAGGATACAAACAGGAGGATTATGCATAGGGTTACCATCATCTGAATTGGGCATGGCATTTGAAAATGCAATTTCTGACTTCATGAAGGCCACTGAACCTTTTGAGACATTGCATCAAGCTCTTTGGAGCAACACATTGACAGGAAAAGCTTTCTACTGTCTGTCTGGAGGGACTCCTACTCTTTGTGGATAGGACGGCCTCCTCGTCTCTGTGGATAGAAGGTTGTCTTGTCTACATTCTGTGTTAAGCATGCAGTTCCAGAGAAACTTGCAGCCAATTCTCTGCTGTATATACTAAGCCTGTATGAATTTCTTGTGTGGGTCTTCTTCCACAGTCAATTTTCGCACAAGCTCTAGCTCCATTTAAGAATTGCAGGCTGGATTTAGATAATGCTTGTCTCTCAAGGTCCTACATCCTCTGTTCTGATACTCATTCATCAGTGGAGAACTGTATAGAGTTGGCTGCATGTTACAATCATTATATTGAGCAGTCAACATGAGGTTTGCATGTTGCCTCTAATCGAGGCAAGACTTGTGTGTTAATGACACATTGCAATTTCTACCCCTGTTTTCAGGCCTTATTGAATTTCATGCCCAAGTGTTTGAATGGTCATTATGTGGAGATGCTGGTGTTGGACTGGGTGGACAAAGTTAAAAATCACACAACAACAGGCTTATTTGGAAGCAGTAGCTTTCAGAGTGCTGTTCCTTCATCAGGTGGTTTGATTAGATTGGATTACTTACAGTGTGGAAACAAGCCCTTCGGCCCAACAAGTCCACACTAACCCTCCGAAGAGCAACCCATCCAAACCCATTCCCCTACATTTACCCTTCACCTAACACCACGGGCAATTTAGCATGGCCAATTCACCTAACCTGCGCATTTTTGGACTGTGGGAGGAAACCGGAGCACCCGGAGGAAACCCACGCATCATGGGAAGAATGTGCAAACTCCACACAGATGGTTGCCTGAGACGGGAATTGAACCCGGGTCTCTGGCACAGTGAGGCAGCAGTGCTAACCACTGTGCCGCCCCCAATTGTTGTAGAGATTAAGACCACAAGACACAGAATCTATTAAAAGAAATTACAGTATCATGCAGCTGAAATGATATATTGAACAGACCTGGATTGTTGTTAAATCCTTCATCTTTTAGAATGGGTTGCAGGTTTTGGTTCATTAATGTCTAAATCCCAGAACTTCTTTAAGTCACATACTCGAGATAACTTAAAGTTTTATAGCAAAAGGTGACATCTCAGCTCAGGCAATGCATTAAAGATGTGAGGTTAGAGTCTGTCTGTATCCCAATCTTGAGTCTGACTGGATCTATTTCCAAAGTGGAATTTACAAAATATTACATGCTTTGACTGCCTGCGGACTGTGTATTTTTTGAGCAAAATAGAATGTATTTGCAAATATAAGGAAGGGTGAGAAGCAGGAGATTCAGAGAAGATTTGGGAAAAAAAAACTTCCACTCAGCAGATGGTGAGAATCTGGAATGTGCTAGGTAAAAAAAACTGTAAGTTCAACAAACTTTTATCTACCCACCTCCATAACCAGCACTCCTCAAACATTCCCGTAGATTCCCTAAGCCTCTGGAACTGCTCGGATGCCATTAGCCGTGCAGCCACCATCCCCACACTGATTGATGACATCACTTCCGCCCCCATCGTGGCCACTTCCACAGCCACTTCTGCCCCTGACTATTCCTCATGCACCACACATGACATCACTTCTGGCCCTCACATCATCACTGATGTCACACTCTCAGTGACTTCCGCCCCCACCCACTGCTGTGTTTGCCACCACTTCCGCTCCCATCAATGCCACTCACCTGCAGTCTGCTGACATGCCCCCCGCAGATCCCACTGTCTTCATTCCCGCCCCCCCAGAACCCTGCGGGGAACACTACCCCTGCTCATGACTCTACCCCCATTCCTCCCCCCATC
>NC_057724.1:16814873-16817642 GCF_004010195.1 Chiloscyllium plagiosum
AGACATGCATGAGAATTCCTAGAAGCATGGCATTCCAACAAGAAATCTATGAACAAACACATTGAGTTAGACCCCATCCCCCTGAGAAAAAGAACAGGAAGTGACTTCACCACAGGAAATAATATCACCAAAGGAAATTACATCACCAACCCAAAGAAACCCAAACATATAAATAGAAAGCAGGAAGTTTCAGCATTGCTTTGCATAAAGTCCACTGAAGATGTTACCGAGTGAGGTAATGAAATATCTGGAAGTGAACCTTTCAGCTCAAAACCTCAACCTGAGCTACAAATCTTCTCAAAACTCGCTAAGACCCATTGTACTCTTTGCTACCTTCCCCCACCCTCCTCCCTGACCTATCACCTTCATCCCCTCCCCCACTCACCTATTGTACTCTATGCTACTTTCTCCCCACCCCACCCTTCTCTCATTTATCTCTCCACCCTTCAGGCACTCTGCCTGTATTCCTGATGAAGGGCTTTTGCCCGAAACATCGATTTTACTGCTCCTCGGATGCTGCCTGACCTGCTGTGCTTTTCCAGCACCACTCTATTCTAGAATCTGGAATGTGCTGCCTGGGAAGGTAATGGAGGATAGAAACCTTACAACCTTTAAACAATATTCGGATGAGTACTTCAAATATCATAGCATTCAAGGATGTGAGATGGGTGCAGGAAACTGGTATCCGCCCACTTTTAACAGTAGTTATGTCAAGTGCAGACTCACTGGGCTGAAAGGTCTTTTCTGTGCTGTATGAATCTATATGAATGAATTAAAAAAATGTTTGCCAGCAGTGAATGAATTCATTATGAACTGAACTGATGATTAAAAAAAAAGTTTCTTCACGGGTTCAGAAATAGAGTTGGAGTACCTAACTTGGCTTCCTGATTTCATATGCTGCCAGGTGAAATGGATGTGTAATTCAACCAAGAGCTTAAATCCAGCTCCTGTCACCTCCACTCGATCAGAATTTAGGCTTTAAATTTCACCAATTTCCACAGCAGCGGCTGAGAGACGGAAATGTGCATATCTGCCATCTCCAATGAAGACATGCTCTTCGGTTTATAAGGTGTTTATTATAGAAATTTCCAAAAATAATTTAGACAAGAAAATTTCTTGATATTGAAATTCAAAACATAAAATCTCCAACAGCCAGCTACAACAGAGCCCCACGGATCGATTGTTATTAATTTGACAGGGGAAAATGAAACAGGGGGAGTTGCAATAAATATTGGTGGGGTGTGCCAAGGATGCTGTGTGATCAAGTGGTTCTGTTGATCATCTAAATGATGAGAGATACTAAATTTGCTCAACTTGATATGTGATTATTCCATGGCCATTGATTGCAATGCAGGCAGTGTGCCAACTGTGTGCTGTCTGTTCATTTCGATTATTTCAATATCCAGCTGGTGTTAACCGCACTGTTATCAGCTGGTCATGTCAGTGACAGATCAATATTGTGAATAGTTAACACCACTTAAAGCTATCCTGCACTGCTTTCAAGTTAGCTTACACTTCTTGAAAAGGAGTTGCATTGTGTTTTGAGTGGTATGTTTAATAACTGGTCCTGACTGCACACAGCAGCCCTTACAGCAGAAGCATAGTCATGTGACAGTAGCAAGCCAATCAATACACTAAACACAATTGCATTTCTCCAAACATCTCCCTTGGCATTAAAAATTGCATGCACTATCGTTTGCTACTATTATTTGTGCAAGTTGCATCCATTGTTACACAAACAATGTTCAGCAATTAACAAAACTGTATGCTAACTCTTGTTACTTTTGGTTTTCTCAGACTGTGCATATGCATTGCTGCCATGATCTTTACATCATGAATCCACATGCAAAGTCATTGGCTGTTCCACCTTTATCCACTTGTTCCTGCTGTAATGTTCCTTCCCACAAGGGAGTTCCTTCCAACGGTGAGTGCTGTGGTAACTGTAAAAGCTGATCCATTTCTGTAGCTGGCAGCCTATGGGACTTATGATCTGTCTACACTGTACAGTTGGCGAGATGGCTTGTTCCCTGTCTGCTGTTTGCAGCAAAGGCACAGCAGTTCTATTTGTACTTAGATGTCTGATGTGATATAGAGTACACTCTGGGTAGCAACAGTTTTACTCAGATCTCAAGTTGTTGACCAGGGCTGACTATTGTTGAGAGATGGTTGCTGTTAATTCCTGATGAAGGGGTTATGCCCAAAATGTCGACTCCCCTGCTCCTCGGGTTCTGCCTGACGTGCTGTGCTTTTCCATCACCACAATTTTCAACTGTTGTTGAGAGAGTTAAACATTTGTCACTTTGGCTCTCCAATGCTCAAATCTGGAGATGCATTGGCATTTTTATCAAATGAAAATTGACTAAATCATTTCAACTTGATATTGCCACTTATGGCTGTGAACGGTTTTGGCTTCATTACCCATTTTGATATTATGAGGGTAGTTTGGAGGCAGCATGATATTGCTGTTTGGACTGGAATACTTGCCATGCCTTCATTAGGTGTACTTCACAACTCAAGGATTGCTTTGTACAATTCTATGTTTGATTTATTCAATTTACTTTTATGATTTCTTTGGTGATTTTTACTGTTGCCTCAATCTTTCTGTTTGATTGGGGATAGTCTGGAGACATTGTGTGGGGATAGAGTGGAGATGTTGTGTTGGGATAGTGTGGAGATGTTGTGTGGGGATAGTGTGGAGATAGAATGGAGATGTTGTGTGGGGATAGAATGAAGATGTTGTGCTGGGATAGTATGGAGATGTTGTGTGGG
>NC_057724.1:16818245-16908615 GCF_004010195.1 Chiloscyllium plagiosum
AGAAGCGCTTCACAGGAGGCTTCCAAGCACTCAGGATGTCACCTAGATAGGGGACGAAACGTCTGCAACACAAATTCCCAGCTCGGCGAACAGAACCACAACAACGAGCACCCGAGCTACAAATCTTCTCCCAAACTTTGAAGATGTTGTGTGGGGATAGAGTGGAGATGTTATGTGGGCATAGTCTGGAGATCTATGGGGATAGTCTGGAGATGTTGTGTGGGGATAGTGTGGAGATGTTGTGTGGGGATAGAGTGAAGATGTTGTGTGGGGATAGTGTGGAGATGTTGTGTGGGGATTCAGTGGAGATGTTGTGTGGGGATTGAGTGGAGATGTTGTGTGGTTGTGGTTCTGTTCGCCGAGCTGGGAATTTGTGTTACAGACGTTTCGTCCCCTGTCTAGGTGACATCCTCAGTGCTTGGGAGCCTTCTGTGAAGCGCTTCTGTGATGTTTTCTCCGGCATTTATAGTGATTCTATAAGTGATCACTATAAATGCTGGAGGAAACATCACAGAAGCGCTTCACAGGAGGCTCCCAAGCACTGAGGATGTCACCTAGACAGGGGACGAAACGTCTGCAACACAAATTCCCAGCTCGGCGAACAGAACCACAACAACGAGCACCCGAGCTACAAATCTTCTCCCAAACTTTGAAGATGTTGTGTGGGGATAGAGTGGAGATGTTATGTGGGCATAGTCTGGAGATCTATGGGGATAGTCTGGAGATGTTGTGTGGGGATAGTGTGGAGATGTTGTGTGGGGCTAGTCTGGTGATGTTGTGTGGGGCTAGTGTGGAGATGTTGTGTCGGGATAGTCTGGAGATGTGTGGTGTTAAATTCCCCAATCCATTTTCAATCAGCTGAAACCTTCACACACAAATTGAGAGCCATTATTGCACTTCACAATACCATAAATACTGTAAAATCACATGCTTCCAGACATTTTATAATCTCACTTGATAGTTGTTTGCATCAGTTGGTCAAATATCTGGTAGGCAGTATACTGTAGTAATTAAGTAACAAGATAATCAGTTCCTTTGAGAGTGATGGGAACTATTCCAAGCTTCATCATGGGTCTTTCTGGGATTTTGTGTGTCATATGCAGCTCTTTAGCTTGTTATTCATTACAACTGGAATTCCTATAGTGCAGGAGCAGGCCATTCAGTCTGCACTGACATTTCAAGAGCATCCCACCCCCTAATCCCATAACCACCATAGCCAAGCCACCTAACCTACACATCCCTGAATACTATGGGCAATTTAGCATGGCCAATCCACCTAACCTGCACATCTTTGGATTGTGGGAGGAAACTGGAGCACCCTGAGGAAACCCACACAGATATGGGGAGAATGTGTAAACTTCACACCGACAGTTGCCGAGGCTGGAATCGAACCTGGTTCCTTGGCACTGTGAGGCAGCATTGCTAACCACTGAGTCATCGTGTTTCCCCCAAAGCTAAAATGAACTAAAGCTCATTGCTTTATTTTAGCCGGTAGAGCACTTCTCTTGCCTTCCTCAGACTTGACTTTATTCTTTGTTGACTTGCATGGATACATTTCTTCATTATGTTTCACATCTCCTAAGGGTTAATGATACATTTGATGATTTCCTATGTACAATATGCCACCATGAGCTCCCTTTCCACCTTTGGTATACCCAGTAATCTCTTCTAGAAACTAATGTGTCCTAATGCATCAGGCCATCCTGCCTTCAGTACATGTTGCAGCACTTGGAGAGTTGCATCTTTTTAGATAGTTTGCTTGATTTGAGCAAGACAATTGTCTTTCAAATACAATAGTTCAGATATTGCAAGTAACCAGACAGCTGTTGAAGCAATGTTTACTGGAGGTGTACATTGGCACAATGCAGTAATTGCCCTGCATCTGGAACCATTTGAAAAGGTTTGTTAAATTTGGAAACTTCTGAGGGCTCTTTCTCAGTCAAGCTTATTTATCCAGCAAATGTTGGAAGATTGAAAATATGCACTAACTCTTTGGAAGCTACTAAACTGTGACCCTCGATTCACCACTGCTTCCTCCAACTATAATTCCGAAATTCCTGATAATCACATCCCAACCTGACCTGTTTCCAATTCTATCCCAACCCAACCCTGACAAATCTGAACTCCACTGCCCCATCCGCCTGACCCCACTCCATCCCTTCTCTGGGACATGATACCCCCTCTTCCCTGACTAGACCATGGCTCAATACCACATTTAGCGCCTCACTCCCAAAACAGATCCCATCCACCTGACATACTGACCTTCCTCGCCTGCCATCCTACTGTCCTGGCACCCAAGCCATCTCATCCACCTGGCATCTCCACACCCTCACTGATCTGGCATCCTATTCCCCTCACTCACCTTGCACCTTCACCCTGCAATCATACGCCATCCTTACTTCACATTGATCTTACATATTCTTTCACAAGAGATGTTACAGTAGCAAGCTTACAAAAAAAAATGCACCACACTAACTGCTACAAAAGGAGACACATTTTCTGTGAGCATTTTCTTTGTTACTGGGCTTGTGGATTCCCAGGCTCATTTGTGACCGGAAATTGGGTTTCCAACTCTGATCGGAATATTTGGGCTGATATCACTGCTAGGTTTATAATTTCTAGAGCACGTCATGCTGTTGCTTCTTACTGAATCTGGAACATTTCACATCCTTAACTTCCTTCATAGTGAGTGCTGCTCTTGACTGCAGGTCAGGGTTGTACACCTGTTTCCTTTGCCTTTATTTCAGATGTAGATGGTATCTTTGCAAACAATTAAGATTCTTTGCAGCTTTGGAGTGAATAGAAGAGGGTTAAGGGTGATACTCTGAATTTACTTGCGTTTGATTGCTACTGTTCCTTGGGCTCTCTCAAACAGGGATAGCTTAAAATATTCACAGTGTCTCTATGTGAGCAGAGCTGATTCAGTTTGTGTTAATATCCTGGATATAAATGGAAATGGTTGTCCTTACTGCATACAGGTTGCTCCAAGTCCTGACTCACTGACATCACATTGCAAGGTGATTTTATCATTAAAATCATATAGCTCACCACTGGTATCATCAGCACTACTTCTTGATTCCAGTGAAAGCTACTTTTCCTTATGCACTTCTATACCATTGCACATCCTTAGCAGTGAGCTTACACAGAGGTTAACATGCTGATGACAAAGTATGCAAGAATTTTGGTAAGGCAGAAGTGGATACTGCAAATGCTAGAAATTAGAGTCTAGACTAGAGTGGTGCTGGAAAAGCACAGCAGGTCAGGCAGCATCCGAGGAGCAGAAAAATCATTTTTGATAAGTAGTTTACAAGTATAACAAAACTGGTGAACAGCTTTTATATCTGTTGGGTTGTGCATTTTTGCTACAGTTTTCACCTTGTCAGAATCCGGGCAAAGCATTTTCACAGTAAATGACCTATGCAGTTGATATCAAGCGTCTTCAATTGCATCTTTTGCTTGTACAGATTTGTGGTATTCTGACAAGTTCTGTCTCATTGTTGCAGCCGATTCTGACTGTGATGTGTAATGACTCCTATTGTCTATCCACATCCATATCTAGATTGATCATCCATAATAACATCCACTCTGAGAAGATCATTCACACACTATCTGATTATTGATAAGGGCAGAGCTGCTGCACTTGTGAATAGCTTTCTTGATAGTAAGTTTCTCCTCTCTCAGCAGACATGCTCTTATGGCAGGATCTCTTATGCCTAAGACAATCCCATCTCTGGTGAGATTATATTTCAAGCTCTCAGGATACGGCTAAATGTATCATTGTGGTCATTGTTATGGACCAGACTAGCCCCCTCAAAATGTAGACCTTAACATTTTCTTATTTTAAAGATAAATGTCAGGTGTTGTGTTCCAAATGCAACTCGATTGGTCAAATTACTCAATGTTAAGCAAAACAGAATTTATTCAAACACTAAAGTTAAAATATAACAAAAGAAAGAAGAACTTGGAATAACATAACTCTATTGGAAACTTAACAGAATAATAGGTACAATAACTATTACTAATTAACTGTTCCAATATGTTAACATCCCATGAACACATACCTTTGGCAGAAATCAAATTCAGAAAATGGATTTGCCTCGCATGTGATCCAACAACCCAGGAAGACAACACCCAGCTTTTCGCTATAATTGAGAGAGGGAGAAATAGCTACCCCTTCTTCAAATGCTGCTAAAAACTAAAATCCAAAAATCCCTAGTTCTGTGGGTGAGAGCTTGACCACACCCATTCAGGCTGCTTCTATTGTTCAAGTATTTAAAAAAATGACCCAAGGCTTCACAAATTGTTTATCTTCCCATAGACTGCTCTCCACCTGTTCCCCAAGCTGTCTCTAAAGGAAACTGAACAAAACACACCTTTAAAAGCCACAGTATCATCGCACCATATGATGATCAATACTGTCCCTTTCCCTTTGAGCTCTGATGTCAAACAACTACTGTTCATAAGTTTCATTAATATCAGTTCATTGTGTCTTCAAAGTTTGAAAATTCCCACCTATCATGCATTTTTGCCCTTTAATGAGATCTAGACTGCAATGCAGCTTTTAACACACTTATCCTAGCACTGATAAGCAAGGTTACAACTCTTAGATGCTTTGATTTATATGGGTGGCACAGTGGCTCAGTGATTAGTGCTGCTGCCTCACAGCACTTGGGCTCGATTCCAACCTTAGGCGATGTCTGTGTGGAGTTTGCACATTCTCCCTCTCTGTTTGGGTTCCCTCTGGGTGCTCTGATTTCCTCCCACAGTCCAAAACTGTGCAGATTAGGCCATGCTAAATTGCACATAGCATCCAGGAATGTGCTGGCTCTGTCGATTAGACATGGAAAATGCAGGGTTACAGTGCATTTAGAGGGTCTTTAGAGGGTCAAAATGGCCTGCTTCCACACTGTAGGGGTTCTACGATTCATGACTTTCAAGAAAATAATTTATTCTATAGCAATTCATAGGTTTGCACTGAAAATGGAAAACATTCTCTGTCTGTCTACTTTCCCCTTTCATTTCCATAGCAGCAAAGAATAGAAAGTAACAGCCATTTTGATTCATCCAGTAATTCAAAATTGACAATATTGCTTTTGTACTTATTCCTTTTTGCTTCTTTCAAGAGCTGGCTTACCTATAGCTCTGAAAATCTGCATATTTTGGGTTACATCACTCTGACATGTTTTGGCAGAGATGTATTTAAAGCAGGGTTGGAGTTCACATGATTAGGGCAAGCCACCAGCACATGCAAGTACAATTTCATTTCTCCAGAGATGCTGTGGCTGCAGCAAATGTTAGAAATCAGGCAGGAAGTGAACCAGACCCCCAGCAAGGATGATGCATTATCAAGCCTGATTTCTCGCTTCTCTATGGATCGGTCAGTTTATCAAGTGAATCACCCAGACCATACAAACCATAGACTCAATCCTTGCTCTGTGTTGAATTAATTACCACCCAACTGAGCAGAGAGAGACCATGTCCAGCTTTACTGTTCTGTGGTTTGTAGAAAGTTTGGTTATTGTATCTGGTGATGAGACACCAACCACCCAGCACTGGAGGTGCATAACGTGCAGCTGTTTGGTGAGGATGGGCTCCAACTTCACTGTAGGGCCCTCACATTCAAGCAACACATTTGTACTTACTAACAGAGCTCTCAACTGAGGACTGACTACTTGGGTGAAATGTTGGAGGGGATATGCTTCTTGTGGGATTGTAGCCCAGCAAGAAATGAAGGTTGCCAGGAACAGCGTTGTATTTAATTGGTTTTGGGAAAGAACACTTGAAAAATTTTAAAGCAGCGTTTAAATTCATCAGAATGTTTGAACATTTTTTTCCACAGTTTCAGCATTGTTCACAGACCTATTATTACATTGCACTAAAGTCAAGGCCACTGTGGCTGAATCGTCAATTTCCTTTTTGTGACAGAATGCAAAGCAGTAATATAAATCCTACGGTATTGTCCTTCTTTAATTACACCCACTGGTTCATAATGATTGAATAGAGTCAATTCACTGATCACATATTCCCAACAGAGTGCAGCACTTGAAGGGCTCACACAGTAGAGAATCTGCAATGCAGTGCTGTATACCTCCTTCTGATCTGCTGTGCTTTTGTATGATGTCCCTGAATGGAACCTGACATCATGGAATTTGTCCGAAGCAAGTTCAGTTCTGTTGCGATTAAATGCATTTTCTTTTTAGTTGGCACATCGATATCAGGGTTTATGATTCTCCTTGTGTTTTCAGTAAAAACTCCTCATTTGGAGGCATCTGGCATGGTTTGTGGCATATAGCAAATGTGCTTGTGATGAATATGGTGATAATATATAAAATATTTTATTGTAAAGAACATATCTTAAATGTGCTCAAGTCTTTCCATTGGGTGTTATGTGTTCTGATTTTAAAAAGAAAATCTAGTCCTCCTTTTCTTTCCAGCCACTGATTTATTGTCCATTCAAGTTTATTGTTCAATTGCTGTTGCCCTGAAAGATCAGTAGGGGGGGGCCTTCTTCTTGAACTGTGGAAATTCACATGGCGCTCTGTCAATGCTGATCGGTTGTGATTGTGATGTAGTGATGATGAAGGGATGCAGTATGTCTTCACTTCAGGTCAGTGTCTTACTTAGACATGCTGGCCATGACATCTTTCTGCTTTATTCTTATGAAATCCATGGGAGGTTTTGTGTTCTTCTGTTTGTCACAAACATACCAATCAAACAAGAATTAATAAAGCAATATCTATGTCTGAACTGCATGACTGTTGTAGTATCACCTTACAGATAAGGGAAGAAGTGAATTGGATTATCTTTACTGTTCTTCTTTCTGTCACAGAGCTGGTCTTTAATTTATTTTCCAAATCAAAAAATGTGATGTGTTCGTGTTTGAGAGGTCCAATCTTAAAATGACTCAAAACAAATTCGTTAGGATTTGGATTTGTTTCACAACACATGCACTTACACAAGTACACAGGGAGGAAAGAAATATTTCTTTAAAAAAGAAAGATGTTACAATTATGAATAACTTCAAAAAGCAAATATATTAGTATTAATTCACATGAATTAGATTTCACTAAATCAATATCCAGTGAAGATCTGCATTTGGCTGCTCTAGTAGAGTTCCTTTTTGAACATTCAGATATAGGCGGATATAGTTGAAATGTAATTCTTTTAGGGAGGAGTAAACCTGTTTAAAATGCTGCGTTTTGGTCATGTGATTGGGGAATACTGGTTGAGTTATTTTAACTAACAAGATGCCTTTGATGTATTTGATCAAAAACCATCATATCTTTTAACAGATAACTATGGAGTTCTTATTGCTGTTACAGGCTTAAGGAGATACAACAACTATTTGGGCTTAGGACACTATCTTGATGAATGTTTGAGTGATATGAATGTATGTAGGTTGTAATATAAAAGTCAAGAAGCCTAACTGCAACACTACAAGTTGCTGGTGAGACTGCATCAGAAGTACTGTGACAGTATTGCACCCCTTATTTAAGGAAAGATAACATATGATTGCAGGTCATTCACTAAAGATTCAATAAGCTGATCCCTGAGATGGAGGGATTGCCTTATGAGCATAGCCTAAACAGGTTGGGACCCTACTCACGAGTTTAAAAAATGAGAGGTGATCTCATTGAAATATCAGGATTTGTTTATTATTAGAGACGGTGTTTATTATTTAAATGCTTATTATTGAGTATGGTGGCTCAGTGGTTAGCCTGACTGCCTCATAGCGCCAGGGACCTGGGTTCACTTCCAGCCTTGGGTGAGTGATTGTGTGGAGTTTGCATATTCTCCCCATGGCTGCATGGTTTCCTTCAGGTGCTCCAGTTTCCTCTCACAATCTAAAGATATACAAATTTAGTTGGATTGGCCATGCTAAATTGTCCATTTGTCCAGGGATGTTCAGACTAGGTGGATTAACCGTGGGAAATTCAGGGTTATGGGGATGGGATGGAGGATAGGTCTGGGTGCTCTTCAGAGGGTCACTGTGGATTCGATGGGTTGAACGGCTTGCTTCCATCTTGTATGGATTCTATTATAGGATGCTTTGGGAGCAGGGAAAATGCTGAGAGAATGTTTCCTCTCATGGGCCAGAGGGAATAATCATAATATAAAGGGGCACCAATTTAAGACTGAGTTGAGGAGGAATTTCTTCACTGAGGGTTGAGAGTCTTTTAGAACTCCTTGCCACAGAGAGCTGTGGGGTCAGGATCCATGTGTAGTTGGGATAGATTGATTCTTGATCAGTAGGACAATTGATGGTTATGGGGAAAGGGCAGAAAAGTAGACGTGAGGAGTGTTGAGTCAGCCATGATGCTATTGAATGGATGAGCAGACTTGACTGGCTCTCTTGTTCCTATTCCTTGTGGTCTTATGTAAGGCTGAGATCAGTGATCTACATCAAACACAACCATTTGCCTTTTGTTCTGGGTGAGATCCTAATTAGTGAAGAGCATTCCCTCAATCCCTGGTGCTTCTGTCAGGATTTACCAATTCAACAATCAGTCAAATGCTGCCTTGGTGATAACTCACTTTATCAATAGAATTCAGCTCTCTGTCCATGTTTAAACGACGGTTGCAATAAGGTCTTGGTGGAATCCAAACTGAACAAGTGATGAGTAAATGTCACTTGATATCTCTGTCAGTGACACAAATCCTTCATTGTGTTGACAGCCTGATGAGCTAATAATTGGCCTGAATGGACTTTTCCTGTTTTTGTGAACAGGGCGTACCTGGGCAATTTTCCACTTTGTTAGTAGAAGGCAGTATTGCAGTTGTCCTAAAATAATTTAACTTGGGTGAAGGTGGGTGGGAAGGGAGGGGGAGGGGGTGGTGGGGTAGTGGGAGCTAGAGCCATGGCATGGAGGTTGTAGAGGTGAACTGATAAGAGGCAATTCTGGGGCAGAACCTGAACTCACCAATTTTTAGCCCATTTGAACTGTTCAGCACTGTGTTTTGTGCCATCCCCTCCATCCTGCTAACAATATGGGAACAAGCTTAAACTGGTCATACCTTAAGGTGTCTGTGGAAACTTTGTTAGGGCATAGTCCCTCATAGATTTACTAAGGCCAGTTATAGATCCCTTGTGTGCTTTCAGTGGTTTTAAACACTCAAAAATAATACTTGATCCCTGGAGAATCCATCGTTGCTATATGGTCTCACCTTCATCTGAACACAGAAGAAATATCAGGTTACATTTTCAGTGCCTGAAGGTATTAGAGTGGAAGGTCCCTGTCTGAGTTCTTTCATCTTTGTCAGCCAGACATCCTTTTAAGCTTCTGCCCCTATTATTTAAATTTTCCTGTATCTGAGGTTTTGGATTGAAATGTTGGACAAAATTCTGCCTGACAGTCCTTCTACTGTTGCAAGAGACACATCACAAGATGTTTCAACTGAACAAACCGGTTCTAAAACTAATTGCAAAAAGCAAAGAGAGAAAGGTGCTTCAAGGCAATGTAATTGTGCAGGTTTAAATAAAACTATGGCAGGAGACAGGGTAAGATACAAAATTCCTGTGAATTGCTCTTCAAGGATGTGGGTGAATGGTCCATGCGATAAAGTAAAATCCCATTGAGTTGAAACTGATGACCTGATACTGTGAAGCTCAAAGCTGTTATCGCTGCTAAAATTTCTTCATACATTTGTTTGGCAATCTCTGCACTGCATAGAAAGTTTATTGAAAATTTATTAAGTCTCATCTGTGAAGAGCTAACAGGCAAATTTACTTTTGAGTGTGATGGAACCAAATCTGACCTTTCCTCCATGGATGGAGCATACCATCTCTGGTGAATGCTAGGCCTTGGGAAAATGATTACCTGTACTTTTGAATTTTTCCTTAATCATGAAACCTTTTAAGTCTGTCATAATTTGCCCTTGAAAGGATGCAATCATTATTGTCACTGCTAAATTGGAAATACCATTGCTTTAACTTTAGCATTCTGAATGGAACAATAACTGAATTCTATGTTTACCATTTTAAAATATTACAAAGCCCAATCACAATTCAGACATGAGTCTGTCATGACATTTAAAATGTGACAGACTTTCAACTTATTTTAATGAAACTGAAAAAAAGTACTTGTTGTATATCTCCTGTGGCATAGCTCAAAAGTTGAAGATGGGACAACTCTGAGGCGTGAAGTAGTACTGCAAGGACAAAGGTAGCAATAAAAGAGATGAAAATGGCAAGAACTTGCAGTGAATTCTGGGAAAACGCTCACAAAACTGATGGGTCATTTTCAAAACTGAATTGAGAGCTGTGGCGATTCCCGAAAGTACCCAACTTTGGTCACATGAAGGACTGATATTATATATATATCACCACATTTTTGCTACTAATGGGGAGGGAAGTGGTTGGATTTGTGTGCGTGTTCTCTGAGAGTTCGCTATAGTCACTTTATAGTTTCCTGAACATATATATTGATGAAGCTGCTCATCACTTGTGACAGGGTTTACAAACCGTATACATGCAATTTGTTCGTTGTTTTTAAAAATGCTTTGATCATAAGTTGCAGCTGGCATCTTTCAATTGGTTTCATTCCGGCTCTTCATTTGATGTGAAAAATGCAGTCAGTTTACAACATAGACCATTTGCCCAATGCTTGTTTGCATATTAACCAGGAGCTGAAGCAAGTCATTTGGTCCCTTCCACCTATTCTTCCATTCAGTGAGATCATGGTTGACCTATTGAATTTTACTTTCCCATCTACTTCTGATAACCTTCCATTACCCTACCTACTAAAAATCTACCTACCTCCATGTTATTCAATGACTCCTGCTCCGCTGCCTTCTGAGGCAGAAAGTTCCAAAACCACTCAACCATCTGAGGGGAAAATAAAATCTCCTCATATCGGTCTTAAAAGATGGTCCCTAATTTGAAACCTGTGTCCCCTAGTCTGGCCTAGTCTGCAAGAGGAAGCATAATTTCCATGTCCATCTATCCATGACCATTGGTAGCCCACTCATTTCAGGTATCATTCCAGTTAACTTCCTTTGAACTACATCCAATGCATTTACATTCTTCCTTGAATTAAGAAACCAAAGCAGCATATTGCATTTGAGATATTGTATCATCAATACTCTGAAGCATAAAATCCTTACTTTTATGTTCAATCCCTGTTTACAAGCTTTTGCTATTGTTTTATATGAAAGGTGACTGACTCTGCCCATCTGGGACAACAGTAAAGGTAAGTGATGCAGGAGTCAAGACAAGAACAATCTGTGTGATATGGGAGCAATTTTGGGCGAAGTTTAATTTTAACATTCGGTACTATTCAGTTCACACATCAATTCTTACAGTGAATTAGTGAGAGGTTCAAAAATATAATGGTGGATTGTTCGACATGTACTGAAGATCTGGGTCCATATTGAGAGCTAAGAGCAGTACAGGAATATCCAGGACCACAGCAGGAGATAAAGTGGTTGAGAGGTTTCACTGACTGTAATTAATTTACAGCCTCTAATTTTGACTTTATGGCCAAAGTTTGGGTGATGATCTGATTGACAACGGTGTCTTTTCCCATTGCTCACTTCAAAAACTGAAGTCCACTTTGTGTTCTGTTTGCTTTTCAACCTAAACTTCTAGGGCATTTTCTCCATGGACTCCTTGAAAGCGCCCTAATAAAATATTAAGAACATATATAATAATTCAAAATCAAACAAAGGTCAGAACTTAGCTGGCTGGTAATACAATGAATGGGAAAATAACATGGCCAACAACGAGAATTGTTTTTAATACAAAAGATGCACTGCAGGTGCAGTATTGGAGACTGTGATATATTTGTGATAGGTTCATTTGCTACTCCTCAATGCTGCAATTAATTTTGGGACTGGTAGTGGAGGGTCACTTTGTAGGAAGGGAAAAAATAGGCTTATAGGCCAGTAAAACTTTTGGAATAGGAAGTCGATAAGAATGTGTCATAATATTATTGTGTTACCTAAATGTAGCACAAATGAGGTACGTGGATTCTGTTGGCTTGAACCTCTCTGGTTTATTTACAGCTAAATTATTGTATACAATACAGTGTAACCTCCAGACAGAATCTTTGTTTTGAGTGTTAAGTACAGAAAGCCTATTGGTCCTGTGATATTATCCAGAAGCTTGGCTGATTTGCATTTTGAGCTTTAATAGGGTATCACTCCAAATGTGATAAGATGGCAAAAGGTATTTGCTGGGGCTCTTTAATGATTAAGGTGACAAAGATAACATTTAAAAGGTTGCGATCTCTTCCCAAATCCTATAGCATGCTTTTGGGTGGAATGCACAGTGTATTCTTCAGCTTCATTCCTAAAACCATCCAATTTAATTGTACTTGAGAAAATATTTTTTGTTTAACTATTTGGTGCAAGTTTGAAATGTTAGTATGTTTTTTGCAAATGAATTTGGGCAGAAAAATTCCTAAAATATTTCCTCAGATGGAATAAGTGCTGTCATGCTTGTGATTGGTCAGTGGTACTACTAAATATTTTAATTACCTATGAAGCTGACAGTTTCCACTGTCTCCATGTTTTTGTACAAAAAAATACATTGATTGACCTTTCATTTTTCTTGTTTTATTTTTACTAGACAGGAAAAGTGGGAAGAACGTAGTCTTCTTTAAAAACAAGACAATCTCACCAGAGCTTGAATGGGCAGTCTTGTGGAGGGTCATAAAATTTTTATATTTATCTCTAAAAAATATAATTTAATACACCATATAAGACTAATAGAATCCCAGAATCCCAGAATTATTTTGGCACAGAAGGAGATCATTCAGCATCTTGTTCTGCACTGGTTACGTGAAGACACTGGTCCTCAAACTCTTCCATAGGAGATCGAAGCATGATCAGGTCTATGATCAAATCACTACACTGCCTATCTCCACAAAGGGATAGCATCAGTGATTTTATCACTGGCATGGAGGACACAGAATAATGTAAATGGTTTTCAGGCGTCTTGAAAGCTTGAGAGGAGGTGCAGTATATGGAATTAGTAACTATTTGCTGATTTTGCTGTATCATCAGTGATTTCAAATCATGTGGGATGGGACCTCATAGATGGGTGGCACGGTGGCTAGCACTGCTGCCTCACAGTGCCAGAGACCCGGGTTCAATTCCCGTCTCAGGCAACTGTCTGTGTGGAGTTTGCATATTCTCCCCTTGTCTGCGTGGGTTTCGTCTGGGTGCTCCGGTTTCCTCCCACAGTCCAAAAATGTGCAGGTTAGGTGATTTGGCCATGCTAAATTACCCATAGTGTTAGGTTAAGGGGTAAATGTAGGGGAATGGGTCTGGCTGGGTTGCTCTTTGGAGGGTTGGTGTGGACTTGCTGGGCCAAAGGGCCTGTTTCCACGCTGTAAGTAATCTAATCTAAAGAGGATTTTGGTGAAATCCAGCTCAACCATACCTTTGTACAGTAAAAATGGTTAATTTAAGGTTTCCAGAACATGCCAATGAGATTGGATACATTTACCACATAGGCTCGTGGTTCACACTGTTTACAGATTTTATTGCCAAAAATGAATTTTGTTACTTTACTTAAGCTAGATTAGTTGGGATAGGGACCTATAAACAGTAAATATTGGAATTTCAATATGCATTAAAATGTAAGCTGCCTTTGTGGAGTTAAAGTAAAGATTAGCATTAACAGCCAACAAACAAAAGTGATCTTTATATAAATGACCTTTATATAACTGACATTTATAAAATAATTCTATAAACAAACAAATTTTGCTGATAGTAGATTACTCCAAGTACACACTTTTCGAGGATTTATAATTCACATAGATAATTCTATCATTGAAGGAGCCTTCATAAAGAAGCTAGACCACGGCTTATGACCTTGGTGCTTTGCGACAGAAGACATTGGAATAGCCATAATCTCCATGGTAGTTTGCTACTTAAACAGGCAGTCATGTAATGCAACACACATGGATTATTAGCACCTCAATAAAAATCCTGAAACTACACACACTGCATGGCAGACTATCAAACAATCCTATAAATTGTTCACAATGAACTATGTTTTGTCACCAACCTCTGTGAGGTCCAAATACATGGCATTAGCAATAGTGGAACTTTAAAATTGGGCTTTCTTTGGTACAACATGCAGTTGATCTGCTTCACTCATACTCTGCTTCATCTGATGATGAACATTGAAATGCAGTCATTGGACACTTCAAAGGGATATAACAATCTTGACGTTTGCTGCAGTACTTGCTGCTCATCCAGGGTGTTGTATTATATTCATGTTGCATTTTTAGAGTGAGATTTCTTCTTATTCATTGAGAGGATAGGAAAAATCTTGTAGGAGTTAATGTAGGTGGGATGCATGATGGAAATTATGAGTTGCGTAGTTTAAGCATACGGTTTAATGTAAGATCGGATGGAACATTTAATGCAATAGCAGTATGTAGGTGGTAAATGCAATGAATTTGATAAAACAACAAACTAGGTAAGACCGACTGAAATAGATATGGTGAAAGAAAGCTGGATCAGACAGAACAAACTCGATAAATGCAAACAATATGGGCAACTATAATAGAATGAGCAAATTGTATAAATATTAGGAAACAAGAGGGAGGTGATATTCAAGTCAAGAAGCTGTTATTTAGAACCCCAATTGATATCTTGCTGGTCAGGAACTAACCCATGCAGTGGAATCACATAGGGGCCCGAGTGACATGGCAGAAGTGCATGAGAGGCTCAGTGAGGTCTATCTTGACTTTGGGAGCAATCTATTACACCCGCTATGTATCTGTTGGGCAGTGAGGTGCGTTTCTTACTAGGCAGTAGCAAGTTGCCAAATAAAGGAGATTATAGTTTGCTAAATGCCTTATTAATGACACACCTTGTCTCATTTATATTCAGTTTCCTCTCCTACCAAAAGTTCCAAGCAATCATACATTGAGAATTCGCGAAAGATAAATGGAAGTCCAAGTAGGTACCTGATGATTTCAGACACTATGTTGCTCAGCAGCAAACAGCATCTCCACGTCTGATCCATGGGCATCAAACACATACTCCTCATCCATGGGCATTGGCATCTGATATTAACCAATCCCTTACAATTCTCTCCATTCCTCTTCCATCACTTGTGAAGTATTGGACTGCATTGCAGACTGTTGCTGCTGTGAGGACACTTTGTGTGCATAGATCAGCTCCCAGCTCCCAGATTAGATCAGGCTGTGTCTCAGGGCAGCTCGCTGTCACGTTTAGCATTGGTTCACGTAATGGTTACCTGTGTGCTGCAGCACCCATGCCTTGCCTTTGCTGTATATGCCATTTAGCACAATCACACAGCCAGGCAGCTTGCCTCGCTGGTGATCTGTTATCTGTCCATGGGGGCCCACATCTTGCTGCATGTCAGTGTGCTATGTCAAAATCAATCTGTGAAGGAAGGACTGGAAGACCCATTGATGTGGGGCTGTTTAGAGGGAAACTGCATTACCCACAGATCAAGCACTATAAATGACTCAAAGCTCCAAGCTCCTGGTCCTTGGGGACCCTGTTGGCATTGGCTTCATGTCCCAGACATTGCTGACCACTTTGTTCACACCAACACTTTTAGACACAGAAACCAGGAAAAGAATAGGGATGTTTTAACATGGAGGGGCAATGATGCCAGTATAACCCATTGCCCTCTCTACACTTCATGCTGCAGAATGCTCTCAGCAAAGACATCGATCCATTGATGCATTCTGTGTGCACATGAAGATAAGCATCAAGCTGGAACAGGTACATCTTGGCTACCTGGACACACCAACAAACAGACACAAAAGAAAACCAATTGATTTTATACATCTGTGACACCTTATATTTATTGTGTTGTCACTGTGCCACCAATGTGCCTACAAAACCATGTTGCCTCCTCTCCCTCTCACTCCAGCTAAGTGTTTTCCCCAATCCTGCAGCAGAGCCAATTGGACCCAGAGGTTTATCATGCAACCATGAGGGCATTTGTGTCTGAATGGCCCAGACATACCAAGTGTCTTCTTCCCGGAGGTCTATGGACTCTCCTTGGCTTGAATATGTAAGGATCAGTGGAGATCAGGAAGAGTGGAGGTTGAGGGCTCAGCCACCTCTGGAGTATCTTGTGGAGACTCTCCTTGTGAGAAAGGTATTCCAGGTAATTCCAGAGTGAGCAGTTTCCATGTCCCCCTGTCACTATGCTTTCAAGCTTGAGACCAATGGCTGGGGCAATGGAGTGCAGGTATCTGCACCTCTCTAGTTCACCGTGAGATTGCTGGAAATGGATCTCCATGACAACGGCCAAACTGTCCACGGAAACAAACAAATGATTACACACTTGGAGAGGTTGAGATCCTATAGCGTGGCTGCACATCTGGAGCATTGCCTCCCACGCACCTGTCTTTACCTCCCTGTGCAAGACTCAACTGAGGTTCATTAATAGTCCACTGTCTAAGATCCAACTTGACTCTCTAGCATCTAATATACTTTCATCCCCTGGCTTTCAGATCATATAGATATATTTGGCAGTGTTAGCAGGAGTGCATGCATTGTAACTTATCCAAAAGGTGTGTGTGAACCAAAGGCCATCCAGTCATTGGAAGTTGTCACTAGGGGATTACAATTTCAATATTGTCAACAAGAGAGCTAGGAGTGAGATGAGGAGAAGTTCTTTTTTCTCAGAGAGTTGTTAGGATTTTGAACATGCTACCTGGGAGAGTGGTGGAGGTGATTTCCATAGGAGGTTTCAAAACAGAGCTGGACATATATTTAAAAGTGATGAAGTTAGAGAGCTGTGGGAGAGGGGTGGAGAGTAGGTCTGACTATCACAGTGAACTACCCAGCCTTCAGGACAACATCGACAATAACACCAAACACCCCTACCATGGCAACCTCTGCAAGACATGTCAGAGCATCGACATGGATACTACTGTCACACGTGGGGCCACCACCTACCACATACGCAGGACATCCTTATATGATTTGGCCAATGTCGTCTATCGCATACGCTGCAGGCAAGGATGCTCCGAGTAAAGGTATATTGGCGAGACCAAGCAGATGCTACAAAAATGGATGAATGGACACCGCACAACAATCATCAGACAGGAACATTCCCTCCCAGTCGGGGAACACCTCAGCGGTCAAGGACATTCAGCCTCCAATCTTGGGGTCGGCGTCCTCCAAGGTAGCCTTCAAGATATACAACAATGCAGAATGGCCGAGCAGAAACTATTAGCCAAGTTCTGTCCCCATGAAATCAGCCTCAACCATGATGCTGTGCTACATGTGACTCCATAGATGCTGCTGGACCTGCTGGACTTTTCCAGCAGCTTCTGTTTTTGTTCCATGTTATCCCAGTCATTTGGTTCGTCTCCTGCATTGCCTTATTTCAATTTTTTTGTAATTATTTCTCTGCCTCCTTTAATCGGATGATAGGTCATTCCTTTGGTTGTTATTCAGCTGTTGACACTTTACTCACACCGTCTGACACTCTTGGTCACCTGCAGAGACTTATCATTCGCCACTCCACTTACACCATTTATAAGATCTTTTGACCTCTCTGTGCTTGATGTCTTTGGCCATAAACTCTGTGTCTGTGGGCTTCTCTCTCACTTCAACTGATGAAAGGGCTACACTCCAAAAGCTTGTGATTTCAAATAAACCTGTTGAACTGTAACCTGGTATCATGTGACTTCTGACTTTGTCCACCCCAGTCCAACACTGGCACCTCTGCATCATTTTTCCCTCTGGGGCTTACTACCTTTGTAGCCTTTGAATCAATGACACCCCTGCATTGGTATCACTTGGAAGATCAACAAATTAAGATCATTTCAGGGTTTGAACTTGTGACTGTATTTTTTTTGTTATCACCTACTAATTTGTTTGGAGCATGCTCACTTTAATTTCCTAAGGTGCCAATGCTTTGAAATTCTGCATGAATGATTTCAATTAAACTCCCAAAAAGTGAACTTGGACTGAACCATGTGATAGTGTCTGTAAGCTGTTGGGAAGATTTGTACCTTCCAACACTCATTATAGGATCCTAACTGCATCACTTAATAGTATGTATACAACTTATTTTAGAATGATCAGTGGAAATCTTCCCCCTAAAATGCAGTTTAGTATACAGTGTGTGTAATGTCCCTGCAATAGAGAGAATCCATGTCCAGAATGCTGATTGGAAGATTTTGAAATTTTCAACATTGATAGCTGTTCATTACTAACAACCTCAAGAATTTGGGAATTAGAAATGAAAAACATTGAGGTGATATTGGCACAGTAGTGACAATAAAAACTGCGACCTTACCTACAGTGATGCATGATCATGTAGGTCATAGAATCCCGACAGTGTGAAAGCAGCCCATCGGGTCCATGCTGACCTTCCGACGAGTATCACACCCAGACACACCCCCCAACCCTATCTCTGTAAACCTGTATTTCCCCGGCTAATTCACATATCCAGCACATCCCTGGACACTACGGGGCGATTTAGCATGGTCGATCTACCTAACCTGCATATCTTTGGGCTGTGGCAGGAAACCAGAGCACCCAGAGGAAATCCATGCAGATATGGAGAGAATGTGCAAACACCACACAGGTAATCACCTGAAGCTAGAATCAAACCCAAGTTCTTGGTGCTGTGAGACAGCATTGTTAACCCACTGAGACACTGTAATGTTTATTGGAGAACTAACACACCATGCCACAGTGATAAGAAATAGGAGTTGAGGAAGGTCATTCAGCCCTTCAAGCCCTTGATCTGCCTCGGCCTCAAATCCTCTTCCAGCTCCTCTTAACCATCAACTTCTTGATATTTCAGAAATCCATCTACTTTCTCCTTCAAATAATTTCAGTGATGTAGCCTCGACAACTTTCAGGAGTAGAGAATTCCAGGCATTCAGTATTCTCTGGGATAAGAAAATCTTTCACATCTCAGTTTTAAATGATTCTCTCCTTATTCTGTAACTACATCCTCTCGTCGAGATTTCCCCACTGGCGGAAATGCCAACTCAACATTTAGCCTGCCAAGCCCCCTCTGAATCTAATATGTTTCATAAATGTTAGACAATGCTTCCTAGGTCAGTAACTTCATCAATGGGGGTTGCAAATGGAGACCAGGCACAGGGAATGAAGAAGAAAAAGCAATGCAGGAATAGAGATTTGCATTTCTACAGATCCTTTCACAACGGTTGGGCATTCTAAAGCACTTCTCAGTCACGTAAGCAATTTCAAATGTTGAAATAGAGGAAATCTGATGACCAATTTGCAGACAGCAAGGTCCCCTGCACTAAGTTATGATTAAGCCTAAATAATTATTTTTAGCAATATTATTTTCAAGGATGAATATTGATCAGGACACTGCAGAACTCCCCAGCTCTTCTTTGAAATAAGGCCATGGATTATATTACATTCCCCAAAAGAGCATCGGTTTAATATCCCATGAAAGGAATGACCCCTCTGAGAATGGAGCACTCCTTTATTACGTCACTTGGGTCACTTGCATAGAGTCATACAGTTGTATAGCATGGAAACAAGCCCTTCAGTCCAACTTGTCCATGCTGGCCAGATATTTTAAATTAATCTAGTCCCATTTGCCAGCACTTGGCCCATATCCCTCTAAACCCTTACTGTTCATGTACCCATCCTGTTGACTTTTAAATGTTGTAATTGTACCAACCTCCACCACTTCCTCTGGCAGCTCATTATATCTACGCACCACACTCTGTGTGAAAAAAGCTGCTCCTAGGGTCTCTTTTATATCTTTCCCATCACACCCTAAACCTAAGCCCTCTAGTTTTGGGCTGCCCCACCCTAGGGAAAAGACCTTGTTTATTTACCCTATCTGTACCCTTCACCATTTTATAAACCTCTATAAGGTCACCCCTCAGTCTCTGATGCGCCCAAGAAAGCAGCCGAAGTCTATTCAGCCTCTCTCTGAAGCTCAAACACTCATCTTAATGTTCACGTTTCTGAAACAAAAGCTTGAAGTTGGTGGTGATTGGAGAGGGGGGAGGGTGGTATGCCACAACAATAAACTGTATCATATCAATTCAGGACTGCCTGTGCAGCATTACTGATAGAGGACTGGGAATGAATCAATTCCTACTTTCTGGCCTGGGACCACACTCTGAAGAAATGGAAAAGACTGAGAACTATGAGTTTCTAAAGTGCTGGCATCAGTGATATGAAGAACGACTGAATGAAAAGTCCTGTTTTATTACCACCATAAATAAATATTTAGTTGATAAAGATTATTGTATTTTTAATTTGGGATTATTTAGCTCTTGCAAATTATTTATTTTTATTTATAATTATTTATCTTTTCTTCACTGGGAGTACAGTGGGTTTAATTAAACTCTGAGTGTGATCTTTACCCTGTTTTTGAAAATGCAGGCGTTAAAGAGAACTGACCTAACATTGAAAGCAATTCTCACTGTCAATGACATTTTTACAGTCAGGCAGAATTTAATGAAAATGCTTTTTTACAAGAAGCTGGAGAAATATCCTCCAGGTGTGATGTTGAGTGTGAGAAGTTGCTTGGTGAGAGGAGAGTTAAATTAGTTTAGCATGTGGGTATCCTGTCATCAAGTTTAAATTATTCCAGACTATATTTCTGGTTACATTATGTCGAGAAAGCCGAATGTCATTTTAAGGTCAAGCCGGTACAATATGAAAGATGAAATATTTTCCTCTCTATTTTATTCATTACCGTCTGCTCCTATACAGGCTGCACAGCTGGGTTTTCATCTTTTTTACAGTTTTGGGAGAAAGGTATGGTACAATTTATATCCTACTGCAGAACAAATAACTATCTCTGTAACTCCCTCCAGCTTTACAACATTCCACACTCTCTGCACATCCATGATATCCATTGTTCTAATATGGACAGCCAGGCTTTCAGTTTTCAGTGATTTAACTCTGGAATTCCCTCCCAACACCTCCTTGCCTCAATAACTCTTTGTACTCCTTTATGACACTATTTGGTCAAACATTGGTCACCTTGCCTAATTTCTTCTTTTTATCGCTCAAGACCATGATTTTGTTTGATAGCACGCTTGTGAAATGCTTTGGGACATTTTATCGTGCTGAAGACTCTGTTTGATGGTTTAGGTTAGGCTGCAGAGGTCTAAATTAGAACATTAACATGGACTAATTTCGAGTATCTAACAGAAGATGAGGTATTAAATCATACTGTTTTTGATGGGTAATTGATTTGAGAGTTGTAAAAAGCATTTTTTACGACCTGAATTATGTAGATTGAGTGTAAAGTGGTGCCTTAAATGGAAAACAACCATGTTGTACAGTTACCAAAAGAGCGAGACAAAAATTGGGCTATTTTAAAAATAATTTGTTGGACCAGGGCATTTGCAGGTTTGCATTTAATCATAGCTGACATTATTCAAATCTTCTTGGCTATAGCAGCAACTGTGGCACTCAATTTCATTTCTATTTTTCATATTCTCAGTCCTAAGCTTTTCAATATGATATGCTAAATGATGATTTTTTTATGATGTGCTTCACTAGGAACTCGATTAATAGCACAGTACTCCTGGTCCTATTAGAGGCAATGTTAGGACTGATGTTAATAGTAGTCAACCATACCATGACGACAAAGGAATAAAAAAAAATCAATTTGGTTCAACAGCGTAGCCTTGAGCATCACTTGATAGTGGTATAAGTGTCAGTTTACTGAAATAGCACCATGTTAGAGAATACTATAAGCACAGTATCATGTGTGGGAAGACTAAACACAAAAAGCACTAGTAGTTTGAGGCCTTCACATTCTGGTTACAATTAGCTTGTAAAATTAATATCTAGTTATTTGGTAAGCCGTCTGAAACATGCATTTGGCTAATTGATAAATTCAAGACTAGAGTGTTGCTGCATAGCTATTCAACACTAATTAATGAGGGAAAGTAACATCTGATTAGCTTTTTGTTTCAGGAGATAGCAGGATCCTAGATTTGACATACATCCTAAATTGTTCTCAGGAAGCTGGTCGACAATCTCTCACACAGTAAACTCATCATTGTAACTAAAAGTCCATAGCATCTAAGGCAAATTGGCAACTTGGATCCAAGATCAGTGAGTGTTTTTTTCCAGTGGTATTCTGCAGGGTGTATCACAAGGTCCTTTGCTTTCTTTGACATGTATCAAAGATATGAACTTGAATGGAGGGATTATAATCATCACACTTACAGAGCATACAACACTTGGCCATGTGATTTGTGCATTGTCAGACAGATGGAACAGTATCAAATGCAGTTCAGTGTTTTTTATTCATTCATGGGATGTGAGCGTCCCTAATTTCCAGAGCACAATTAAGAGCCAACCATATTGCTTTAGATCCAGATTCACATGCTGGCCAGGTCAGGTAAGATGGCAGAGTTTCTACTCCATGTAACATTAGTGAATTAGATGGGATTTTATGAAAATCAACTATTGTCACATTGTTGCTATTAGACCAGCTTTTAATTTCAAATTTTTAAACTGAATTTTAATTACACTATCTGAAGTATTGAACACATGTCCCCAGAATATTACTTAACGTTTTGGGCGATTGGTTCTGTATCATTGCCATTACACCAACTCCTTGGCCAAAGACCAGGGGGGTAATGGTTTGGGCAAGTTTAACATGGTAAGTGAATAAGACAGTACTGAGAAATGTACAGGAACGGAGAGGCCTTGAAGTGCTTTTTCACAGATCCTTGATGATAGCTGGATAGAAAGATGAAGTGGTCAAGTGGGACCCTTGTGAATTTTAGCTGAAGCGTAGATAGATGGGAGCAAAAAGATTAAGTTGGGACGATATAAAACACCGGTTAGTCCGCAGCTGGAATGACGGTGTTGCACTACAGAAAAGATGTGATTGCAATCAAGATGCTACAGAGGATATGCATGAGAACATTGCTTGAAATCGTCAATATTTGCTCTGTGTTTTGCTCATATGTAGAGAGAACATTGTTAGTATCAATTGTAGGCCACAAAACCAACCAGGGAAAAATGTCTCTGAGTTTTGGGTTTTTATAATCCCCACTCCCTATTTCGACTGAGAAAGAGAGGAGAAAGAGAGGAGAGAGAGAGGGGGAGAGAGAGGGGGGGGGGGGGGGGGGGGGGGGGGGGGGGGGGGAGGGTTGGTGGTGGCGGCTGTCTGATGGGTCTGCCTCAACATTCTGGCATTTTGTCCCAGCTTTCAAAAATATAAAGCAAAACATTTGCCTCAGCTTTTACATCTCACATCACCACACTTCCCTCCACTTCATCCACAATTCTCATTCACCTCAACTCATAAAGACCACGGGACAGGCAGTCAGCATCACCGAGAGGAGAAGGAGAGATGAGGCAATCTAACTGTGGAGCTGGGTCAGACTTGGGATTGAGGGCAGTGAAGTTAAAAGAAACAATGAGAGTGACAGACAATCAAATGTCACATTACAGCAGAGCAGGTGGGTAACTGATGGGTATTTTTAGTTCGATCATGGAATGAGGGCATCACTGGCCAGGCCAGCATTCATTGTCCATCCCTAATTGCCCAGAGGTCAGTTAAAAGTCAACCACTGGTGTTTCTCTCTTGTCCACTGTTTTAAAAAATTTAAAAGAAACAATGAGAGTGACAGACAATCAAATGTCACATTACAGCAGAGCAGGTGGGTAACTGATGGGTATTTTTAGTTCGATCATGGAATGAGGGCATCACTGGCCAGTCCAGCATTCATTGTTCATCCCTAATTGCCCAGAGGTCAGTTAAATGTCAACCACTGGTGTTTCTCTCTTGTCCACATGACTGGAATTTGATTTACATTAAGACTGTGAGTGCAACTTAAAAATCCTTATGCAGATGGTTAACACTTTAGAGCTTCAAAATTAAATTTCTTCACTTGAATAAAGTGCAGGGGCTTGGGTTGTTTGCCTGACGCAATCAAGAATAAGGTTTTTCAAGTCTATACTTAAATAGGAGAAAGGGCAGAATAAAAATAGAGGTTCATGTTCTGTTTGGTTAGGATATGCTGAGGAACTCAGGCCCATGATTTGCACTTGCTGCCTTATGTGGGAATACTCTTGGTAGTCTGGAGATGCAGGAGGGGTATCTGGCTGGAGAAACTTGAGCTCAGAGTTTTGGAGCTTGAGCAGCAGCCAGGGCCCTGGGGCGCATTACCAAGGCTGAGAGGTTCTTGAATAGCGCCTTTTCAGGAAGTGATTCCCCCCTGCAACTTTTGGAAGTGCAGGCAGAGAGGGAATGGATGATTTACAGACAGCAGAAAGGGCCCAGGCAGTTGGTCTTCTGGGTTTGCTCATGTCTCTGCAAACATAGAACCTTTATAAGAAGGCTCCAATTTCCATTGCAGCATTTCCAGAACTGGGTGATGATGCCAGCTCCTACCTTAACCTACAAGGTGAGGAACACAGCCTTTGGACAGCCACAGTCAACTACAACCATTGAAGCCTTCTTAACTTTTCCTTCTATTGAACTTGAACTTGAAGTTAGCCAAAGTTGTATTTTTGCATGTTCAATTTGAATATGTTTTCATGTGCTTTATGACAGTTAGGATATATTTTTACATTTTTCAATCTTTTTATGGGGGTGGCACAGTGGCTCACTGGTTAGCACTGCTGTGTCACCGTGCCAGGGTCTGGGTTCGATTCCTGCCTTGGGTGACTGTCTGTGGAGTTTGCATATTCTCCCCGTGCCTGTGTGAGTTTCCTCCGAGTATTCCAGTTTCCTCCCACAGTCCAAAGATGTGCAGGTTAGGTGAATTGCCCATGGTGTTCAGGGATGTATAGATTAGGTACATTAGTAATGGGAAATGTAGGGGAATGGGTTTGGGTGGGATACTCTTTGGAGGGTCGGTGTGGACGTGTTGGGCCAAATGACATGTTTCCACATGTCAGGGATTCTATGATCAGGGGAAAGTTTTAGCATAATCAACTTAAACCCTTACTGTTTTAACTTGACAGTTGTTACTGGCTAATGCTTTATTATACAGATAAAAGTAGGTTAGTACAGAATGAATTGGCAAATAGATCTTAAAAAAAATTCAAAACCTCTTGTTATAATCAAAAAGGAATATGGAGAAAGGGAGACCCATTCTACCTTCTTCACCTGATCATAACACAGGAAACTGATGTTTTGCTGGCAGATCCTTTTGGGCTCTGCACATGATGTATATTAAAAAAAATTAAACAGGAAAAGGCAAGCTCACATTATCATGGGCTGTAAATGCTGCCAAGATACATGAAACCATGAGCAGACAGATGGAGATGCAATGAGCCTTCAGTTAAGTTAAAAGCAAGGCTGATGGAGTGAAGCTTGGATTAGAGTGGTGCTGGAAAAGCACTGCAGGTCAGGCAGCATCCAAGGAGCAGGAAAATCAAAGTTTCAGGCAAAAGCCCTTCATCAGAAATGGAGGCTGGGAACCTCCGGGGTGGAGAGATAAATGGGAGGGGAGGGGGTGGGGTTGGGGGGAAGGCAGCTAAGAGTACAATAGGTGAATGGGGTGGGGATGAAGGTGATAGGTCGGAGAGTAGGGTGGAGCGGTTAGGTGGGAAGAAAGATGGGCAGGTAGGACTGGTCATGAGGACAGTGCTGAGCTGGAAGTTTGGAACTGGGGTAAGCTGGGGGGGAAGGGAAATGAGGAAACTGGTGAAGTCCACATTGATGCTCTGGGGATGAAATGTTCCAAGGCAGAAGATGAGGTGTTCTTCCTCCAGGTGTTGAGTGGTGAGGGAGTGGTGGTGGAGGAGGCCCAGGACCTGCATGTCCTCATATGGAGTGAAGCCCACCTTTCATATTCTTTGGAGGGTCGGTGTGGACTTGTTGAGTCGAAGGGCCTGTTTCCACACAGTAGGGACTCGATCATACCAGGAAGATGGTAGGAAACAGGTTCATATCATAAATGTGAAGTTAAAGTTTATTATTTAATCACGGCTTTAAATCAACTTATTGAAATTATGCCAGAAGCTCTTTACTGAAAATTTGACTGTAGCTAGGTACCTAAAGAAAAAAACTCTGAAGTGGAGCAATACCATATTGACAACATCTGGTGGAACTGAGATTTGACATTTAGGAACAATGCAAGTCAAAGTAACAAAGGGATAGACATTTTCAGATATTTAAATCAGTGAAACCAAGTTTCCGACTTTCTTAAGGTGCACTGGTTGCAAAAGAACTGCAGCTGGTCTCAGTAGGCCATGGAGTGAAGGGGGCATCACGTGTTGAAAAAGTAGCAGGCAAGAAAGATCCAGTCCAACTGTATCCAGAATGCTTTGATGTGGTGGCTGGATTATTTCAAGATTTTGAGCATCAGATTTACCATTGACCCAGAGAACAAGCCAATGAATCACCTTTGACATCAAGATCCACTAAAACACAGATGAAAGAGGGCTTCTGAAGAAGAGGCAATAAAAGCAAGGGCTTGTCAGACTCACTGAGCTTTGAGGTTAGGTAAATTCCATCGTTATGAGAGAGAATCCAGTGAAGTCCAGTGAATGGGCTGCAATCAGGTATTAGATTAGATTACATTACAGTGTGGAAACAGGCCCTTCGGCCCAACAAGTCCACACCGACCCGCCGAAGCGTAACCCACCCATACCCCTACATTTACCCCTTACCTAACACTATGGGCAATTTAGCATGGCCAATTCACCTGACCAGCACACCTTTTGGACTGTGGGAGGAAACCGGAGCACCCGGAGGAAACCCACGCAGACACGGGGAGAACGTGAAGAGCTCTGGGCAGAAGGAAGAGAGCTAATGTGGAAAATTCAGGCAGCTTAAGAAGATGATTACCAGTAATATGTGGAAAAGTTAGAACTAGACAAAGTTGCTGAGCAGGACATGACTGAAAAGCTGAAAAGGAGAATATGGAGGAGAAACTACAGATTGTACAGTTAACAGGAGAAGTCTTCAAGGTTGGGGAGTTGGGGGAAGGGATCCTACAGCTCAGGTCAAATCTTCAACATCTGGTTCTAATAGAAGAACTTGAAAAGAAAATGACAGTGCAGAGATCAGACAGCTAATTAGTGAACTACAGATGCAGCCAAACACCACATCACAGTCAGAGAATGATTTACTGGAGGCCAGGAACAATCTGAGAGAAACATTGGAGAGTTTAAAAGAAGAAATACAAAATATAATAGGCCAAGCAGAGTGGGCTCAGCAGGGAGCTGCAAATCTGGTGGAACTGAGGCACAAAGGGTGACTGGAAGAGAAATATAAACTGCTGAACTGAAATACAGAAGATGTGGAAAAGTACTGCCAGATACAGGAACAGCAGCAGCAGCAGCAGCAGCTAAAGCTTGAGCTCTTTAGCACAACATTTTACCATCTGAGTGATATCACAAGTAATATTTTCAGAAAAGAAAATATGCTGCAAAAACTGCAGAAGGTTAAAAGTTTAATTGCAAAAGTCAATTATTAATTTCATTTTGCTATACTTAAAAAACGATTAGAAAAACTGTTTTATAGAAAGCATTTTTTAAAAAGAAAGAGGAATATTTTAATATTTAAGAGGAGTTAGGAACTAAATATTATGTGCACCCGTGCGTTTTCAAGATGTCACATCATTCCCTATTGCACTGTCTACTAAATTATCAATATGTCATTCCATCAACCACATGAAGAAATGCAAGAAATAGAGTTAATGAAAGCTCCAATACTTATGTCTCCAAATGTGATTGGCTCAGACCAATGGGAGGATATAGCAAGGACTTAGAAAAGTTCCAAGGAGCAGATCCACCAGCCATGGTTAACTAGAAATGATAAAGATAATATCTAATGTAAAGAAAAAGGACCTATTTGTATAAAGACAGATGGGAGGTAAGAATATATTTAAGATAAATGCAGAAAAGAATGATTAAAAAATTAACTTGAAGGGAAAAGTTAGAGCATGAGGGAAAGCTAACCAAAAATATAAAACCAAGTAGTAAGAGTTTCTAGTAACATTCTTAAGAGTTAAGAAAGTGAGCATATCTCAAATAAATGTCAGCCTGTTGAACTAATAATGGAAAATAAGGATACTGCAGATGATTTGCAGAATTAATAGTGGTCACTATCAAAGATAAATGAACAACCCAGAAGCAGCTATAAATCAGGAAGTGGAAGGGAGGAAGGAACTCAGGAAAAGTATGATCATCAGAGAAGTGGTACTGAGTAAATTGTTGGTGATATAATATGATAGGTATCTGGGTCCTGATGGACATCATCCTAAAATCTTAAAAGTAGCAACTAATAATATCATTGAGACACTGGTTTTAATTTTTTAAGATTCCCCTAATTTAGGGCATGTCTGATCAGATTGAAAGATAGCAAACGTAACTCCTTTAAACACAGAAAGTAGAAAACAATTGACTATTTATATTAACTCTGTCATAGGACAACTGTTAGAAGCTGTTATTAAAGTTGTTTATAGCAGGGTACTTAGGAACAGTCATGATGATCAGGCAGTGTCAACATGGTTTTGTAATTAGAAAGCCATGTTTAACCAATTTAGTGGAGTGGGGAGAATTTTGTCAATTGAGGGAAGGAAAATTTATCAGGGTGGGCAGGAGTGCAAATTGGACATTACAATCAGAAGAATCACAATCTTATTAAATGGCAGAGAATGTCAAGGGGTTGTGAAGTATTGTATTCTAGATCCCTTCACTAACCCACTCACAAGCGCTTTATGTTTCCCACTCATAAGCGCTTTGTGCTTGTTCAATCATAACTCCTTCTAAAAATTTCTAACTTATTTAAAGCACATGGGCCTAATATATTTTACTAGCATTTACTAACTTAACTGACAAAAGGACTAACATCTCTTAATTATGCAAGCAGTCCAGACAGACACTCTTAATTCTATCAGGAGTAGCAGCCAGCCCTTAGCACATGTTTTAACGCATCTCCTGTCTCCCAGGACAGAAACCCCTCAAACCTTTGTGTACTATAGGTAAAACAATGTAACACCATAGTAATGGCATTCTAATATATGTAAGTACTCTGTATAAATAGGCTATTGTAAGAACTGTATTTTGGGATCTATTTCTGCCTCGAACTTGTGTAATTTGTAGTTGCTGAAGATAGGAGTCTATTTTCACCACTCACCGATTTCAGCCATTATTTGAACACAATCTACAACTAATACTAGGCCTGTATGCTGTAAGTAAGTTAGAAATTGTATCTGTACTTAATAAAAGAATGAAGGATATTAAACTGATTACGGCAGCTAGGTTGTGAGATTTGTTTACTATTTGCTGGTGTGAGTTTCATTCATTCATGCAATTTTACATAAGCGCTGTTTTGACAGTTTCTTAAAGGGATAATGGTCCCTTTAAGGTATTTAACAAGTATGTACTAATTGAGGAAACTGTTTGGTGATTCAGGCCCAAGAGTTGGTTAGTAAAGGCTGATTAATATTATAGCCTTTCCATACTTTCGGGTAGGTCATGGAGACATGATAGTGGGGATGATATTGTTCGGAACAGGTTTGATACTTATTCAGAAATAAATAGGCCTAAACACTGCTTGTAGCAGGGGCTGATGAGGTGTGAAAATGCAGTTACGAGTTTGAAAGGGTTGTTTTGTTTAGAAAAGGTTATTTTAATTTGGTCTATCTTATGATTGTAAAAATAACTACAAAATCGTGGTTTTATGAATGAATGAATGAGACCGTGTTATGGTAGGGAGTTAGGAATGAATGAAATAGGAACATGGTGTTTGCTTGTGAGTGGGTTAGTAAAAGAGTTACGAATGAATAAACATAAAGCGCTTGTGAGTGGGTTAGTGAAGGGACCTAGATTACAATATCTCACAGGGTTGAGTGGCCTACTTCAACTCCCCTCAAACATATGGCTCTGTCAGGCTGTTGCCAAATTTCCCATGTCCCCAGATGTTAGTGTGAAGAATGGATTGCCAAGATGTGTACTTGTTATTACAAGTGCATAGATTGACATAGCACAGTCTGCCTAATTTCATTCTTCTTTGATTTTATGTGCTGGTTTGATATAATCAAGCATCTTGAAAATCCATTTCAGAAGAGTTGTGCATTTGGATTGATGTGTAGACCAGCCAAGGTAAGGTAAGTTTCCCTCTCTGAAGGATGTGAGTGAACATTGGCTCAGTGGTTAGCACTGGTACCTCATCGCATCAGGGCCCTGGATTCGATTCCATCCTTGGGCATCTGTCTGTGTGGAGTTTGCACCTTCATCTTCTGTCTGTGTGGGTTTCCTCCAGGTGCTCTGGTTTCCTCCCACAGCCCAAAGATGTGCAGGAATTTGCCATGTTGGAATTGTTGTAGCATTCAGGTTAGGTGGAACAGCCATGGTCAGTGTGAGGTTACCAGATACGGTTGGGGAATGAGTTTGGGTGTGATGCTCTTTGGTGGATCAGTGTTGTCTCAGTAGGCCGAATGGCCTCCTTCTTCACTATAAGGGTTTTATGGAGTGAATTTTTGTGACAGTCCAGTGGTTTCATGATCATTATTGCCAGTACTAGTAATATATTCCTTTTTTAAAATTCATTAACTGACTTTAAATTTCCGCAGCTGCTATAGTGAAACTTCAGCTTTAATCCAGAGCTCTGGGTTACTCAGCCAATTACATCACCATTAAGCATCTACATTCCCCTTCCCCAGCTCTAAACTCACTACACCCCCATCCCCATCTCCAGCTCCATAGTCACCCCTCACAGCTATGCAGTATCTTCAGAGAGGCAAAAAGACAGAAAATCCGACAGCCAAAATGGAGAAAAAAAGTGTCTGTAAAATTCCTCTCTGAACCTCTTGCTGAGCCAGGAATGTATCAATGTGTATGATTTAAAAGGATGTGTATTAAATTCTGGCAACAGTACCACTGAAATGAAAATGCATCTTGAATGTTGTTAAGGAATGGGAAAGGTTTTGTTTCCTTCCTTCTGGATCAGTGGTGCTGGAAGAGCACAGCAATTCAGGCAGCATCCGAGGACAGGCAAAATCGACGTTCCTGTCCCACCACATTTGAATAGTCTGCAACTCCAGATAGCATAGTGCCAATGCAAGGATAAAATGCTGCTCTAATGAAATTGTGACCTTCCTTCCTTCATTGTGATTCTGGAGGACATGATAAAACAATTGAATCCTTGCCTTGCCACTCCTTGAAGCCCACAGTTTGGCTTAAGTCTAGGAAATCATTCTGCTTGGCGTTCTGCTTGGTTCCTACACAGATGACTGTCCACAGCAATATTCCACCCTTGTTTTGATTTTGTTTTAATTGCCACATTAAGCTACTGTATTTTTTAACCCCCAAACCATTTCTTGGATTCAAACACGCTTTGAACATTGCCTTTTGCATCAGTTCATTAATTAACTCTGTGTAGATTTATTGACTCCTCAGATCACACTTCAATAATTTAACTGTGTTTGCTTTCAAATGGAGAGGAAATCATTAAAGTACGTTGAAATTTAATATATTTGTAAATGAATGAGCTGCTTGCTAACTATACTGCTGGAGTACCAAACCCTTGGGTAAGGCTCTGATTTTCGAGTGCAAAGCTGCCATACATTCTGATGTGATTCAGTTGGAAAAAAAATCTATATGCTTTACTTTCAAAAATTAAAATATGCTCAACCATGGTAATTGACTTCTGAGCATTGAACAAACAAGAACTTTCATATGATTTTTAAGTTCAAACAGACACTGATGCAGAAATAGTTTAATATGGAAAGGTAAATGAAACTGGATTCGTAATTTACTTAAACACTTGCAATAAGTGAAAGTTTGTCTTTATCCCAAAGTGCAAGATAATTTTAGTTGAAGCCTCAAAAATATCCTTTCGTTCAATTAGTTTGTATCCATTGAAACATTGTTTTGCCAATGTTCCTCATTCACATAATTGTAAAACTTTTAATATCCTGACTAAACTAGCCAAACTTGGAGGAGGCTAAATTGGATACCCCCTGACAACAAGATTATGATGAATGATTAACCAACACTCATTGATTGCATTGCCGGCGGGATGCAAACTTTGATCTGGATGCTCACTTTCTCTGATGCTATAGCTTCCTGCACTGTTTGCTAGATGCACGCATCAGCAGGGGATCCAATATCGTGGATACCTAGCAGTACTTACAACTAGCCTGCACTACTGAGAGTCAGCCAGTACCTCTGAAAGGGGATGCACGGCTGGTGGTATTGAGAAGATTCTGTGTATTGTTACTAGGGCAGAACCACCAATGTTTGACCATTAAAGGAAACATGTCTCAAGATTTTTGTACATTGAAAGCCTTGGTTCAAGATGTAGAAAGAAGGAGATATTTCTTGTATCCACAAATGCTGTCCAGGTACATGCTCAAGGGGGAGAGGCTGTCCTATGTGTTTTACCTCTGTGAAGGAAGAAGGGTATCCTTTCAACCCTACCTTTGTCCACCCTCTTCTAGCCACTTGCCATGCTTTGCTCACTCTTCCAGTCATGCTCAAGACCTCAAGGAAATCATATCTAGCAGTAATTGCTTTATGTTAGCAAACAAATGTACATCAGCAACAGGCACGCCATTCCTTGTTAAGTATTGAAACTTTGAACAACTGTGTAACAGCACTCAGCATTTTAGAATAGCACAGCTAAAACAAATAATCCACAGAATTATTAGAAAACAGAACGAGGCCATTCAGCCCATCATGTCAATAGTGGTCTTCTGACCAATTTGTTTCTTGCCATTACCCCACCTTCTCTGTGTAACCCTACTATAATGGTCCTAGGTGATGTTATTTCTGGACAAGACCGTTGCCAGACTAAAACGTGGCTTCACAGATGATAATTTCTTCTGTTTTGGTTTCACTGAGGTGGACTTTCACTGAAATGTAAGCATGCAATGTCACATATTTTGTTTCAACAATAAAGAA
Source organism: Chiloscyllium plagiosum (assembly GCF_004010195.1). NCBI lineage: Eukaryota > Metazoa > Chordata > Chondrichthyes > Orectolobiformes > Hemiscylliidae > Chiloscyllium > Chiloscyllium plagiosum. The sequence continues at coordinate 16,851,045 of NC_057724.1, forward strand.
GTTTATCAACCAAACAAATGAAGATAAAATAGAATAACCTAAACTACTTACTTATTATATAAATTTAAAGAATATTAAACACAACTTCAATACTGAATCAATATCTAAATTAAAAGTATAATCCCATTAACCCCAAAACAGATTCCACAAAACAAATCCTTTGTACAGTACTCCAAACAACTTCTTGTATGCTTCTCACACCAGAGAAAATAAATATTTTTATTGCACCTCAATATGCTTGATGTAACTGAGACTTGAACTGCTAGGTTAGAAATGTTGATAGCTTCTTTCTGCAGCCGTCAGTCACCTCATCTTAAATGTACTCAGATTCAGGGCTTTATCCCAACATTTCCGGTTAGGGACTATCACTAACTCCTTACTTGGAGGTCATCCAGTTTTAATATTCTCCCCTTCTCAGGAGCACTGCTCTATACAATCATCTTTATTGAAATACTTCATGCAACTGCCCAAAAGAAAGTAAAACTGAAATTCTCTCTGTCCAAGTTGTGGTGTTTCCCTTAAACTTAAAAAGAAACTCTGTCTAGAGATTTCTAATGCACCTTAAAGCCCAATGGTCTAACTTGCTAAGTCATTAAAAATCCTTAGGTAAATATATTTTCAAAATGTTTAAGGGAGTTCTCATAAACTTGAATCACCATGGTCACTTACAGAATTACTTTCAAGTTAATTATTAATTTCAAGCACAAGATGATCCAAACTTAAGAAAAATGATATTAAATATATACAATAAAGTCTCAGTTATCCTGAATGCAACAACCTGGAATTCTCATTCAATCGGCATTTGAAACTCAAAATGTGAATTCTGGATGCTTGGGATCTGGACAATGGGGATCTTACTGGAATAGGCAATTGGAACAGAATAATGGATCAGATGCTTTATTAAAGTTAGTTCAAGACTTAATGATAAAGACAGAACCACATACAGTGGCCAGGTATTCTGGTATTTATGAGCGGTCCTGATCAGACATTGGTCTTGTAGCAGCGATGAGTTGCATTCTCCCAGCTGCTATTAATATTTCTCATGCAACTGGCAGATTCAGCAAACTAGCAGCTACCCATTCCTATAAATGTTAGATACTGGGGAAATAACCATATCTAAATCAGACAGTTTATATCACATTGGACATTCTTTCTTTTTGGATAACAATTTCATTCCCTTTTCGAAACCTCAGTTGAACTTGCCTCCACTACATTTGCAGGCAATACATTTCAGAACCAGTTGCTGCATGACAAAAGTATTTAATCCTTTCACCATTGCCTTTGTCACTTTTTGTAACTCCTCGCCCTTTCACTTTCGATCCGTCTAACAACGAATTTCAGAATTAAAGTGGGAAAGAAATAAAAATCTTCCGGTTACACTTACCTCAGTTTTGAACAAAAGCTTGAGGCTACACGGACCTCCTGGGGGGCCATATTGCCACCTGAAGGTCACTTGTTAAAGATGTCTAGTACAGAAACTTGACTGTACCACACTTGGAGTACCATGAGCAATTCTAACTTGCATGTTATGAAAAGGATACCATGCCACTGGTGAACACGCTAAAAGAATTTACACTGATAATAACAGAAGTGGCAAGTTATATTGATCAGGAATTGTTGAACAACTTCAATATTGTTTCTGTAAGAAAGAGAAAGCTGATCAGTTACTTATTGAGGCCTTTAAAACTATGGTACAGGCAAGTTGTTTCCAATCTTGAATAGACCCAAACTAGGGCTTGAAACTATAAAACAATCACCAATGAACTCAAAAGGAAATACAGGGACAACCTCTTTGCCAAAAAGAATGCAGATTTAAAAAAAAAACATTTGTGGGATGTGGCAGTCACTGGCTGGACCAGCATTTATTGCCCTTGCCAAGATGGTGGTGAGTTGCCTTCTTAACCACTGCAGTCCACCAGCTGTGGGTTGACCCGTAACACTATTGGGTAGGGAATTCCAGGGTTTCAATCCAGTGACAGTGAAGGAATGGCAATACATTTCCAAGTCGGGATGGTGAGCGGCTTGGAGGGGAACTTGAATGTGGTGATGTTCCCATATATCTGCTGGCTTGTTGGTTTAGGTGGAAGTAGTCACGAGTTTGGAAGGTGCTGTCTGAGGATCTTTGCTATCACATGAGGTGGTTTTGAAAAGTAATGCAGATTAATTTAATCAGAAGCGAAATATAGTAGAGGAGAGATGACGCATAGAACGTATTGGGAGGATGAGATAAAAACATCAAGTGGAAAAGACTACAGTTGGTGCACATACACCAGTTTGTGCAATTGGACTAAATGTCCTTTTCTGTGCTATGAAACTGTGTGACACACATTCTTATGTTTTATTTGAGTGCTCAATTCATTGTCAGTTCTTCAGTCAGTGTCACGCTGCTTTGCTGAGTATGCCAGTTTAATTTCACTCTGGGACTGTTGGTGTACATAGCAAAATAATTCAATTATTTATGGTATTGTATTTCATGGCTTCAAAGTAATCTTTACCTTACAAGCTAATACTTGGACATTGTGGGAGGCTTGTATTGCAATGGATAACTGAATAGTTCAGTCAGTGCTAAGCCACTGTTAAAGCCTCCTATTCTTTCAGTGTTTCTTTTTATTAGTTTTGATATCCCGGAGCAGAACAACAGTAGAAGAAAGAAATGCAGTAATAAAATCCAGATTAAACAATCAAATAAAGCACAGTGAAAGAGTTTCTGTATTAGACTTCTAGATAATTGAGGAATAGTCTGATAGAAAGGATAAAGGAACTAACAGGGAAATAAAGACTTAAATAGGAATTGAGCTAAATTGTAAATAATGAGTGAATAGTATTGATCAGGGTAAAGGCTGAGCTATCACAAATGTTCTAGTTGCTTTTGCAGATAATTCAGCCAAATTTAAACTAGGATATCAGGAGAAACCTATAGAAATTTCAGGCAGTTGACTTTATTAACATGAGCATTCTCACAATAACGAATGACCCACTGATACCTCATTGATGTTAAGAGATTTGTTCAAGGGTGTTCTCATCTTTTGGAATGGCTGAGATATGGGCCAGAGCACGTTAATGAAGCGCAGTATGATATAATAGCCCAGGTGATATTTCCAGGAGGATCCGAATCATGCCACCTTGGTACAAACCTAGACCTGCAACCTCAGCAGATTTTTAATCAACACGGCACTGCTTTCCACTTCCGCTGCTCCTTATATTCATAAATGCTCACAGATCATAATTCCCGTGTTTGTCTTAATTCTAACATCTGTGCATTTTTTCCTCATAACAAAAATAGAGTTTCTGGGTAAGGATTCCAAAATTAACCTGTTGTGCAATGAAGTCATGGTATAATCCTCACCAGCTAATTCAGACAGGCATCATGTCTATCACCAACTTTTGGGCAGCCTGAAATCAGCTGTTGAGTAGAAACCTACTGAAAGCTTTGTGAGTGTGTGCAAATTGGAGTTCTGTGTCTTTAATAGGACCTGTTGGCCTTTTGAGGTCCAGTGTGTGAAATGCACATTTCCTAATCTCCACTTCATTGGTAGTGGCCTAATCAAGGGTCCATAGCGGTACTGATGCTGGTTGCTAACTGGGTGTATTGAAAAAGCTTTGGGAGTTAGTTTTTGTGGGGTCAGGAGAAGCATTAATGTTGCTTCTGGCCCCACCAGGATTGCATCTATGATGTCTGATGCTCATGTAGGTTTGCCTCCTGCCCACCTCTGGGCTGCTTCAATTTACTCAGAGCAGAAGATCTTCATGGAAGAGTTGGTGACTTTTTGGCTGCCTCTGATTGCCAAAGGTGTCCGAACTCGAACAGCTAAGTGATCAGTTGGGAACCAAGTCCAACCCTGAGAAGGAGCCTCAGCAGATTGCACCAGTCTTCTGAAATTAAAACACTGTCAATAAAGCAGACCTTTTAGAGATCTGATTTTATATTCCCCAAAACAAAATATTTCTATGCATAGACTTAGGAATTCAATTTTTCTCTCTGCTTATTTAAACCATTGTCCTTCACATTCTGCCAACTAAACTGAATACCATATTTCTGTTGTTTATCAGTTTTGAATCTTCAGGAGGAAGAGACTGCCTTCGGTCAGCCTGCAATGCCTGCTGTCAGGCACTGTTTTACGGTAATTGGTTCTCTTGCACTGTTTCCAATACTTATTTTTGGGAGATTGATGAATAGTATAGTGTTTAGATGTTTTTAAAGTTTAGGCTTTTCTGACAGTAAATATTTGCAGACACGCAGTTTGATAATACATACAACGAAATTCTGAAACTGGATAGCTTGTCTGATGTTGTAGAGAAATACTGGAATTGGGTCTTTTGCAGTGGTGCAAATTGAGTGACAGAAGCCCAGCAGCCTATTTTACATCCTGCTGTATGGAACTGCCAGTTTATCTTGTGTCCGAAGATCAGCTTCATTCACCAAAACTTGGGAAAATGTTAACCAAGTTTCTTAAAATGGCCCGAAAGATCTTATGAAGCAAGCTGCTCTGAAACTGTCAACTGTCTCTTTTTAATAAGCCCTGCTCACTATTAAACTGCTCCTGCTCATCTACCTATTCATTAAACTATCTGTAATGATGTGAAATACTTTACAAATTGAACAAAGAATTACCTGTACGTTCACCTTGCTGACTTGACTCATTTCATTCAAAATGCAATACCTGTACTTGTTATGAGCAGTACTAGTGGTTTCTATCCTAATAGCCATACTTTTTTTTATTTATCAAGTGGCAGGCGATGCAATATTTGTGCCTGAGGATAACATCTGGCGCTGTGCAGTTATAAAAACTCTGTATAATGCTACAGCATTAAGAGCCCACTCTTCAGAGCACCACCATTTATTTCTGGTGTTTACCCTCTTATATTCTGCCTATGTAAGAATATCAATTTATTTTCATTTAACAACAAATTTTGGATCTTTCTGGTACTGAGGTCTTTGACTCACTTCACAAACTAGTGTGGTTGTCCAAACTTATTTCAAAACTGATTCTTACAGCTGTCAGAGGTAGGATACTTTCATCTCTTCAGTCTGAATTGGATTCAAACTTGAGACACAGAGGTGAAAGAATAATGATGAAACCCACTGTGCGACTTCACCAAGTTTCAATTCCATTTAAAAGGATGCTCTATTGATTACAGTGCTTATTCAGGTACTGTAGTGGCAGTGGCAAATAAATTGAGAACTTAGATGTTCTGTCTGTGTAAGACGGATGCTTAATTTTTCAGCCCAGAACATTGGAGGCAGAGACAGGATTAAAGTTGCACGAAGATGGTGGTAAGATTATGGAATTGCATAATTTGCAATTACTGAAAGAAACAAAGACTGATCAGAAGATCTGGGTTCAAGTCCTAACTGCCTTGGAACTGTGTCATAACATACCTGAATAGGTTTAACATACATAATTTATAAATGGGGTCAGCAGTAGTTGGCCTATATATTAGTCTGATTTCAACAGATTTGTACTTCCTTCAATTGCTTGCCTGTATCAATTCTTTGAGATTTATGTCCAGACTTTGTTGTAATTGTTTCAAACTGATTTTCTTTGTAACTATTGTACACAGCAGGTACATAATAGGCATATTGGTAGGGGGGTGGGGGTGGGGGGTGGCCTCAGAGCACCAGGGACTCAGGTTAGATTCCTGCCTTGGGTGACTATCTGTGTGGCGTTTGCACATTCTCCCCATGTCTGCGTGGGTTTCCTCTGGGTATTTCGGTTTCCTCCCACAGTCCAAAGATGTGCGGTCAGGTGAATTGGTCAGGCTAAATTTAGATAATAGGGTAGGGGAATGGTTTGTGGTGGGTTACTCCTTGGAGGGTCGGTGTGGACTTGTTGGGCCGAAGGGCCTGTTTCCATGCTTTAGAGAATCTAATCTAATAATTAAGAAAGACAACAGTCCAAAAATGATAAATACCAGGTGGATGCAACTTAAAATGCATTCAAAATTTATGACATGCATTGGTTACATTATTGTATTCAAAACAGCTGTAGTATATATCAGACAAATGGCCATGGATAGTAATGAATACCAAGATAAAGTCCAGTGTGACCAAAAATGGATCAACATGTCACTTGAAAAAAAAAGAATGTTACATAGAAACATAAAAAGATAGGATTAGGAGTAGGCCATTCAGCCCTTTGCACCTGCTCTGCCATTCAATATGAACATGGCTGATCATCCATCCTTTTCTCACTTTCTTCCCATACATTATGATTCTATTAGCCCTAACTCCTATAACTAATCAAATCTAACTCCTTCTTGCAAACATTCAACGTTTTGTCCTCATCCACTTTCTCCAGCACAGAATTCCAAGGTTAGCCACTGTCTGGGTGAAGAAATTTCTCATCTTAATCCTAAATGGCCTCTCTTCAAGTCTAAATGTTGACTTTATTTGGCAGCAAAGGCTGGTTCAATCGAGGAGGAAGTATAGCAAAGGCAGAATAAGTGAAACAAATCTCAGTCTGTAATGCGGGCGATCTTGGAGATTCTGCCTATTCAGGGGTTGAACTTTGCCCTCCCTCTGACATAAGCTGAGAAGCAGGAGTCCATTGTGGCTGGAGGACGACATTTCTGCTTTCATGTGATGTTATCAGTGCTGAGGTGACACGACCACCCACAAATTGGAGTTGATTACTAAGCAAACCAATGAATCGGGCCATTTCTCACCCCCACCTATGTCGGGATGGGGACAGGGGTGGGCTGATGTCATGTGAGGAGACATTTGGGTATATTATTGGGATGGGAAGGGGATTGTCATTATCATTTCCCCATGCCTGATAGACAGTGTCAGTGTCAGTGGTCATCCCTACTGCTTTGGTACTGTGGCAGTGTGCATTCCCTTCAGAAACCGTTTGCCTGTCTTTGCCAAAGGGAAAGCCATGAACTTACCTTGTACTTGCAGATGTCTCCACTATCTCCTTCCTTCTGTAGCATCAGTGTTGGCCACTTCTATGGCTGGACATTGCTGATAAAATGTCAGCACCGTTTTGCTTTCACTCCTGGCAATAGGACCACCCTGAAATGGAGAAAATTCTAGACTATATTTTTCCTCTAAACACTGTTCAGCAAGATTTTTTTTTGAACTCATACTCATTTGCTACAGACCAGCAGTGTTTTCTCCTTAGGGGTTCCATGTTCAGAGAGATGTTGTTGAATGTAAAACAAAACATGCTTTTGTTCCTTGTCCATTAATCTCTTTCTTATGTTAACATGGGTGATGGTTGCATCCCTCGTGATAGTCTTTAGCTATGCATGAACATAATTCCTTGTTACTTTATTTGTGGACAGGTCCCAATTCTCATTGCTGTCTAGGAGGATGCTGGCAGCCTCGTTGGCAGTTGTGTAGTGTGGTTTCTGGTTTACTGATTGATGCATTGGCTGTCTGCACTCCCTGTTTATTTGTACGTTATTATCTCTCCACATCGACCTCACATGATATCAATTCTTTTTACATGTGACCTGATTTGGGGCTCTTGTGCTTTGGTTTTGTTATACATGAGCAGACTAACCAAAACAACTGCACATACCTTTCACGATCACCACCACTATCGTAAGACTGTCAAGCAGTTCTGTTACTCTCAGCTGTTCTATAATACTGTTTAGAATAGAAATTAAATATCTTTGTTCAACTTGTTTCTACTGGAAAACATTGAAAGCAAAATGGAGTCACTGGAATTTAGAAGAAGGAGTGGTGGGGGGCATCCCATAGAAACCTGTAGAATTCGGAGAGAATTAGACCATGCAGGACGGATGTTCCCGATGGTGGGGGAGTTGAGAACCAGGGATCATAGTTTAAGCATAAGGGGTAAACCTTTAAGAACTAAGATGAGAAGCGATTTCTTCATCCAGAGAGCAGTGAACCTGTGGAATTCACTACCACAGACTGTGGTTGAGACCAAAGCATTGTGTTTTCAAGAAGGAGATAATTTTGGCCTTTATGGCTAAAGGGATCAAGGGATATGGGGGAAGAGTAGGATGAGGGACTTGAGTCCAATGATCAGCCATGATCATGTTGAATGGCAGAGCAGACTTGAGGAGTTGAATGGCCTACTCCTATCTTCTTTGTTTCTATGTTTTAAATAAATAACTGATTATTTTATTATACTAAAAGTAAAGTCTCTATCAAGTTATTACCTACCATTTAGGCTCTTGGCAGTAATTCTGAAGCGATGCACTGTGACAACAAGTTGCACTTATTTAAGTAGAGACGTTAATGTAGCACTTCACTCTGAGATGTCATGAGGTAAAAATTAGCATTGAGCCAAAAGCAGTTGGTAATGAGGGGGAAATGGCACAATGATAGTACAACTGCTAATGGTAGGGCAGAGGAAGTGCAGGGTACACAAGAGGCCAGGGTCAAAAGAATGCCTGTGGAGCTGAAGCACATTACCGTTATTAGGTGAGGTGAAGCCATGACAAGATATTGGACACAAAGAGGGAGGAATTTTATGCACAAAAGCAAGTGGACTTGTGTCAGCTGGGGGTGTTAAAGTCCTAAAAGCCTGAATGTTAACTCAAACATGTCTACTATTGGCTTCAACTAAAGCTGAAAGCTGTTGGATAGCCAAACTTCTTCAAGATGGAGTATTGGGACTTTAAAGATTACAATGAGGCAGCAGGACTGCTGAATCCAGGTGAGAGCATTTATCCCAACCTGCTGAATCCAGGTGAGAGCCTTTATCCCAACCTGCTGAATCCAGGTGAGAGCCTTTATCTCAACTTGCTGAATCCACCTTACCCAGTTAGAGACAAAAAAAACTGCAGATGCTGGAATCCAAAGTAGAAAGGCAGGAAGCTTGAGGAACACAGCAAGCCAGGCAGCTTCAGGACGTAGAGAAGTCGATATCTCTGGTGGGTTACACTGATGCTGCCTGGCTTGCTGTGTTCTTTCAGCCTCCTGCGAAGCCACCTTACCTGTCTGGGAAACTGCTTTGATCGGAAAGATACTTACCTTGCCACCTCCCCAAACCTGTGCTTGAGTCTTCAAACTTCTGACCCCTTTCTCCCAAAGGCCTCTGATCCACCTGCCCCAACTCCCTGACCACTATGTACCAAGCTCTCCCAAGCCTTTCCCATCAAGGACCACAATCTTCCATACCCTGGTCCTCCAATCCCCTACGAGGTACCAAATCTCCCCACCAGAAGCCCTGACAGTCACCTCCCCCAGTCAAGACTCTGATCCCACCTGGGCCTCATGGCCTCTCTCAGCAAGGCTTTTGACCTCTTTTGAAGGCCTTCAAAAGCCTTCAGTTTCAGTGGCCCACCGTGGCTCCAGTCTGTCTCCCACAGCTTCAGATCTACCTCCGGACAAAGTCTGCCTCCTCCTTTCCCAGATACCCAGTTTCCCTGAGTCAATATTTCCAGACTAAGGTCTTCCCCACCAACCTTCGTCAAAACCTCACTATAATCTTGGTGATGACCAGGACATTGATCCAAGGAGTCAAAAAATGTGGTGCTGCAAAAGCACAGCAGGTCATGCAGCATCCGAGGAGCAGGACAGTAGACATTTCGGGCATAAGCCCTTCATCAGCACTATTGATGCAAGGAGCCATTCATGACCAAATCAGATGGCGACATTGTGACCAGTCAGCCCTTCGATTTAGAGTGTCTGCTATCACAGTTACGATGTGGAGGACCCAGTGTTGGTCTGAGGTGGATAAAGTTAAAGATCATACAATACCAGGTTATAGTCCAACAGGTTTATTTGGAAGTAAAATTTTGCTATAAATTCTGTGTCTTATGGTCCTGCTCCACAGCTACCTGATGAAGGAGCAGTGGTCCAAAAGCTCGTGCTTCCAAATAAACCTTGGAACTATAACCTGATATTGTGTGATTTTTAACTTTACCTCAGTTACCTAATATAGACACTCACCTATTTCCAATAAATTTTCAGATCATCTATTGAGTTTGTTACGAAGGAACAGAATATGTATGATGCAACAGTTATTCAGATGAAGAAAATATGCAACCTGGGACAATTGGGAATGGTTCCTAGTATCAGAGGACAAACTATTGGCATGGAAAGCCTGCGTCTTGTTAAAGTTATGAAGGCAGCATCCTGCTTTATAGGCTGAAGGGTTAGGGAATTCATCCCTGGGTCTTGCTCCTCTTCTTCTTGTCCATCTGGAGAAGACAGCTCTCTGACAAAGTCTGCCTTCTACATGTACGGCCTGGTGATGATTGCCCTGAGCACTTCCTGATAGATGGCCAATTTCTTGGAGCTGGTAAGTTTCACTGTGTCAATTAATAGTCTGAATCTTTTTTTGATCTATGACCATGGGGCAACTTAGATGGTAATTGCTTGCTGATAGCCATTTGAAAGATAGTTTTCATTCCTTTGAAGAACAAGATATTCTATTCTCCCTGTCCACTCTGTACAGGACTCTCATTATTCTCTAAGTTTCAAAGAGATAACCCCTCATCCTTTTAAACTCCTCAACCACTCCTGATATGACAAGCCTTTGATTCCCGGGAACATTCTTGTAAACTCCTCTGGAACCCCTTCAACATCAGCATATCCTTCTTTGAATATGGGGCCCAAAACTGCTCTCAATATTCCAAATGCAGTATGGCTAGAGTCTCATACAAACTCAGCAGTACATTCCTGCTCTTTTATTCTAGCCCTCTTAATGAATGCCAACATTGTGTTTGTCTTCCTATCTGCCACCTGAAACTACATATTAACTTTAAGAGAATCCTGAACTAGGACTCTGCAGTCCTTTTGTTTTTCAGGTTTCTGAAGCCTTGCCCCATTTAGAAAATAGTCTATGTTTCTACACCTCCTACCAAAGTGCATTACCTCACAAATTGCCATGTTGCATTCCATCTGCCACTTCTCTGCCCACTCTCCTAATCTGTCCAGGTCCGTCTGCAGTCTCCCTGCATTGTCAACACTAACTGCCCCTCCACCTATCTTTGTGTCATCGGTCCCCACTCCTTGCCTACTGCTAGTCAACCCATCCTTTATGCAGTACCTTGTCCCAGCACCATGGATTCTTATCTTATTTAGCAGCCACCTTGTCAAAGGCCTTCTGGAAATAGATCACATCCACTGGCTGTCCTTTATCAAACTTGCTCATTACCTCCTCAAAGAATATTAACCGATTTGTCAGGCGTGAACTCTCTTTGACAAAGCCGTGCGGACTGAGCCCTAATTTATCATGCATTTGCAAGTACTGTGCAATCTTATCCTTCATAATGGACTCTAAAATCTTACCAATGACTGAAGTCAGGCTAACTGGGCTACAGTCTTCTGTCTTATGTCTCCCTCCCTTCTTAAACTGGATTATGACATTAGCCATTTTCCATTCCTCGGAACTCATATTGACTCCATTGATTCCTGAAAGAGCGCTACCTCTACAATGCCTCCATAATCTCCTCAGCCATATCCTCAGAACTCTGGGCTGTAGTTCACCTGGTTCAGTTGATCTATCCGCCTTCAGAACTTACAGCTTTCCCAGCACTTTCTTCTTAGTGATGGCCCCTGCATTCACCTCTGACCCCTGACTTCCTTAAAGTTCTGGTATGCTGATGATATCGTCCAATGTAAAGACTGACGCAAAGTGCACATTCAGTTCCTTTGCTGTTTCTTTGTTCCCCATTCGTTCTTTTCTACCCTCATTTTCCAGCAACCCAATATCCACTCTTGCCTCCCTCTTACCTTTTATTTATCTCAAAACATCTCTTGCAATTTTCTTTAAATTGCTTACCAGTTTACCCTCATATTTCATTTTCACCGCACTTATTGTTTTTTTTAGTTATTCTCTGCAGGTTTTGAAAGATTTCTCAATCCTCTGGCATCCGCATTATATGCTTTTTCCTTTGCTTTTATGTTATCCCTTGTCAGTCATGGTTGTCTTGTCCTCCCCATAATAAGTTTCTCCTTCCTTGGCATGCATTTCTGCTGTGCCTACTGAAACCCTACCATTGCTGCTCTACAGTCTCTCCTATTAGTTTTCCCTTTCAATCAACTCTGGCCAGCTCCTCTCTCATGTCTGTGTAGTTACTTTTATTCAGTTGTAATACTGTTACATCTGATTCCAGCTTCTCCCTCTCAGACCACAGGGTGAATACGATCATATTATGGTCACTGCCACCTAGGAGTTCACCTTGAGATCCTAATCACGGTTGCCTCATTGCACATCACTAAATTCGGAACTGCCTGTTTCCCAGTGGGCTACAGTACAAGCTGCTCCAATGTGGCTGTGGTAGTGAGTCTGCTTCAGGATGTGGCTGAAGAGCTTCAGGGCAGAGAAGATGACCTGGAGGTTGCAGTGAGAGAGAGACTCACTGACATCCTTGTAGAGGGAGGAGGAGAGCTTTTTCAAGGTAGGCATCCATGGAAGAGGCTTTGCAGTAAGGTTATAATCAACTAGGAGAAAGTGAGGACTACAGATATTGGAGATCAGAGTTGAAGAGTGTGTTGCTGGAAAAGCACAGCCAGTCAGGCAGCATCTGAGGAGCAGGAGAGTCAATGTTTCAAGTATAAACTCTTCATCAGGAATTAGAGGCTGACCCAAGGAGGCCGAGAGATAAATGGGAGAGGAGTGGGACTGGAGGGAAGGTAGCTGGGAATGTGATAGGTGACGAAGGTGGGGGTCTAATGACTCGTGATTCTTTAATATTCAAATTCCATTTATTTTACACATTCTTTGGATCAGAGGATCTGTAAAAAAAGACAGCATTTACTACTCATCTCTTCTGACACTTCTCCTCAAAGGTTGGTCAGCATAGACTGGTGGTTTGTGATGTAGATTAATGTTGATGGCGTGGATTCAATTCCTGTAACAGCTGAGGTTATCACAGAGGGCTAACCTTTGACATCTCACCCCTCTCCTGATGCATGGGGACCCTTAGAATAAACTGACCACCAGCCATCTCTCTCCAATGACAGAACAGCTGATATTGCCTTGGGGCCATGTGATTTTCACATTCCATCACTACTGAATTAATGATGGTGAGCTACCTACAATCAATTAGCTTATTAGACTGTTTGGAAGATTAATTAAGTGTCAGCGGCATTGGAGACCAGGTGAGGATGGCATGGTGTTTGATGTTATCCAGTAGCCTATTCATTACTACCATTATTAACAAGACTAGTGTTATGTTATATTATTGTTTAATTGAATTTAAATTTTCCCAACTGTTGTAGTGGCTTGAACATTTGTCCAGACATCAGGATCACTGATTAAGTACTGAAAAATGTGTTGCTGGAAAATCACAGCAGGTCAGGCAGCATTCAAGGAGCAGGAGAATTGATGTTTCAGGCATAAGCCCTTCTTCAGGAATGAATCTTCTTCAACCAGGACTCCCTCCCACCCTCTGACGGCCCCTTCTCCCATCTCCAACACACCCTATTCACCTGGACACCCCATGCTGGCGTCTTACCCACCCTCGATCTCTTCATAGCCAACTGCTGCCGCGATATTGACCACCTCAACCTGTCCGCCCCTCTCACCCACTCCAACCTCTCACCCTCACAACGTGCAACCTCCCACAACCCCGCACCGCCCGTTTCTACCTCCTGCCCAAAATCCACAAACCTGACTGCCCTGGTCGACCCATTGTCTCAGCCTGCTCCTGCCCCACCGAACTCATCTCTGCATACCTCGACACGGTCCTGTCCCCCTTAGTCCAAGAACTCCCCACCTACGTTCGGGACACCACCCACGCCCTCCACCTCCTCCATGATTTTCGCTTCCCCGGCCCCCAACGCCTTATCTTCATCATGGACACCCAGTCCCTATACACCTTCATCCCCCATCACGAAGGTCTCAAAGCCCTCTTCTTCTTCCTTTCCCGCCGAACCAACCAGTACATTCATTCCTGAAGAAGGGCTTTTGCCCGAAATGTCGATTCTCCCGCTCCTTGGATGCTGCCTGACCTACTGCGCTTTTCCAGCAGCACATTTTTCAGCTCTGATCTCCAGCATCTGCAGTCCTCACTTTCTCCTCACTGATTAAGTAGCATTGTCATTATGCTACCATCCTCCTGACCAGCGATAAACTAAGGCAAATATCACACACCAGGTTATAGTCCAATAGATTTATTTGGAAGTGCAAGCTTTTGGAACACTGCTCTTTTGTCAGGTAGCTACCCGATGAAGGAGCAGTGCTCCGAAAGTTTGTACTTCCAAATAAACCTGTTGGACTACAACCTGGTGTTGTGTGATTTGTAACTTTGTCCACCCTGGTCCAACACCGGCATCTCCACATCACAGCAATGAACAGGCTGATGTATAGGGAAACCATGACACTGATTCCTTCTAAATATAATCAAAAATTGAAAGCGAGGGATGAGGTATCAAAAAGAGTGTAATGCAGTACAGATAATGGAAACTACAATGTAGTCTACTTTTCTCTTGCAGAGCAATAACTGTGTATTGATGCGAGTACTTTTTTTCCATTGAGATGTTACAATTTAGAAAGAGATGAAACAATTGAAAATTGACAAGCAAATTAATATTCAGGTATAATGGCAATCAGTAATTCAATGAATATTAATTAAATCCCTTGTGGCTGTTCCTTGTAATTTTGGCACTTACTGTAGGTTCAGAATTTAATGGGATACTGATGTCAATTATAATTTTCAGTCAATGGCTGCTTTGAAAACTGTACCTAAAAGCTCAACTGAAAGCTTAAAGTGATGAAACTATCAATCTAAAATTCTTGATATTTTTACATCTTGAAATAAAACTAACATTATGTTTATTAAACACTTATACAGTCAATTCATTGTATTTCATAGCTTTGTACCACTTCATGCATTTTGGGTTGATGTATTAAATAATCCTGTTTTGTCCTCATCAATTTATTAAAATAATGTACTCGTGGGAATGAAGAAAAGGCAAAATAATCCAAATGAACAAGTGTCAAATCAATGAACATCAATTCATTGGAGTTGCATTATATATTTCTAGTCAGAGCTTTTAAATGTACAAGAATGAGTGTTTAAATACTCTTTTAAATTGTATTGCAATACCTTAGAATCTTGGATTATTGCACAGACTCTAGACCAGACAGACAGAATAACTTTAACGCAGTTACATGACACCACAATATATGATGTTCAGATATAAAAGTATCCATCTTCGCTTTAGTTACCCGCTGTGCAGTGGAGTCAGTTATAGTGTATTCAGTCAGTCAGTTATGCATATGTAATGCAACAGTAATAATTAGTTAGCCACACTTTGTAATAATTAGTAGAATCCACATTTTGTACAACTCTGTGATATTTATTTCAGAAATGTAAATAGTTTAGTGTGAATTAACTTCAAGATATCTGTTTCAATAACAGCTTGATCTTTCTGGGATATGTTACACGAACTATCAAATAGGGCAGCATTCAAATTGTATCATAGTGGCAGTGGTGTTTGATCCGGGAAACTATGTCATGGAGCATTACATTGTAAAGTAATGTTACTATAGACCAACTGGTCTGTAGGCTGCTCTCTTATTAGTGACAGGTAGTTTAACCTGACAGTCGCTTTGCCTCGGATAAGGAGAGAGATTGAATAATTCTGAGAGAATTATCATTAAAATTTATTGATAAAATTCCATGGAACACAGAAGCTACAAGTAGGATTTGTTAAGTTTCAACTGTTTGTAAGTTGTTTGTAGGAGTGGCCAAGTGATATTCTGGCCAGGCTATTGCTTTGGTAACATGTATTCAAATCTTACCTTGGCACCTGGTGTAATTTGATTTCAATAAAAATCTGGAATGTAAAGGCTCACCTGATGGTGACCATGTAACCACTGTTAACTGCTATAAAAGCCCAACTGGTTCACTAATGTCTTGTCATGAAGGAAATATGTCATCCTCACATGGTTTGGCTTACAATAACTCCAGATCCACATCCAGAGATATGGTTGATTCTTAATTGATGAATGGGAGCAATAAATGCTGGCCGAGCCTGTGATGCCCATTTCCCATGAATGAATAAAACAACACCTTTAAACAGCTATTTACTCTGTGACCACACCAAATAAAGATCATATTGAGTTAGTTATCAATTTCTTAGCATCATAGCTTTTTATGTTGTGTATATTCAGTTGAACTATTGCAGTATGCGTTTTAGTTTTATCACTACACTGAATTGCCTATTACAGTTTGTTGAAAAGAATTCCATTGATAATTTTCAGTTTTTTTATGATTAACATAATTGTATAACGATGAATATACCTCAATGAATATGCCAATAGCATGAATTCATCACATCACTTCATCCAAGATGAAGCCACACTGTTCTGAGGTCTCGGAAGTATGAGGATAATGAGGTGCATGATATATATAATCTGTCCTTTGTTCATCCTACTATTTATTAACACAGTAGTTGGGAGAAAGCCAGTTGGTTAGCCATGTTACTTTCACTCCTGTTAGTGTTGATTTTAAGATACCTTTGCATTTAAAAGACTATTGAATAACGGAAGAAATTAATTTAGTCTCCAATAACATTCAAATAATGAAATGTAAGTGTGAAATTTATTCTCACTAATTGGAAGGTCACTGGTTTGATTTCTGTCTCAAGTTTGTCCAAGGTACTGACAGAAACCAACCTGTTCATTGAAACCAATGAAAGAGGGAAGAACACATTCAGATATTCTGTTCATTCCTTTCTTGGTAACTCGCCCTGCTCCTTTGCTATTAGTCCTTGTATATTGATGTGATGCCACATCCACACCATGTTCAATCAAATTGCTGTGTAGGCTCATGTTGAACATTGGCTACCTGGTCAAGATGTCAGGAGCAGCCTATACGTGTGGTATCTTACCAAACCTAATTCAGCATTCTCACCGAAGGTGCAGGAAGGTATTATCAAAGACAGAATGACTTGAATCATCCAAACCTCAGCTGTTGGTGTCCCAACACGTACCAAAATCTATTCACCAATTTCACTGACATCTGTACCGCTCTGTCAAGAAACACTTCAACTTTTAAAATTCTCATCCTTCTTTTCCAATCCTTTCTTAGTCTCACTCCTCCCTACTTATCTAATCTCCTCCAGCTTCTAAATGGCTCTAAGGTATCTTTGCTCCTCTAATTCTGGCTTCTTGAGCATCTTCATTTTAATTGTTCCACCAACCGGGCTTTACGTTCAGCTTACAATGCATTATACTTTGGAATTCCTTCCCTGAAGCTTTCATCACCTCTTTTCCCTCCTTTAAGCAATTCTTTAAAAGCTATCTTTTTGACTAAGCTTAACTGTTCCACCCTAATATATGAATATCCGTTTTGGTGTAACATTTTATTTGATGATATTCATGCAAATGGCCTTGGGACACTCTTTATTGAATGAACTTCTATCTCCTCTTCTACCACAGTCTCCTCCTCAAAGCTCTTGTCTTGTTTCCAACTCCAAATATGTGCCACCTTTCCCTAAACATGGTTGAGTCTTGGGATTCTGCTCCAGCCATAACGCTCAAGCTGTTCTTATCTAAGTCACAAATTATATCCTGTGTAACCATGATCAAGTAAGATATTCCTTTCTCATCCTTCTTGACGGGTGGCACAGTGGCACAGTGGTTAGCACTGCTGCCTCACAGTGCCAAAGACCCGGATTCAATTCCCGCCTCAGGTGACTGACTGTGTGGAGTTTGCACATTCTCTCCGTGTCTGCGTGGGTTTCCTCCAGGTGCTCTGGTTTCCTCCCACAGTCCAAAAATGTGCAGGTTAGGTGAATTGGCCATGCTAAATTGCCCGTAGTGTTAGATGTAGGGGAGTGGCTCTGGGTGGTTTGTACTTCGGCGGTATGGTGTGGACTTGTTGGGCCGAAGGGCCTGTTTCCACACTGCAAATAATCTAATCTTGACTGACTACAGTTGACAGTGTGGTGCTGGAAAAGCACAGCTGGCCAGGCAGCATCCGAGGAGCAGGAGAATCGACGTTTTGGGCATAAGCCCTTCATCAGGAAGGGCTTGACCTGAGTACAGTTTTACACAGTTAACTTTGGATGAGGATGGCAATGTCCCTCCCTTAAAGTCCAACAGAATGAGATGTGGAGGTTCTGGTGTTGGACTGGGGTGGACATGGACAAATGTCACATGACACCCGGTTATAATCCAACAACTTTATTTAAAATCACAAGCTTTTGGAGTGCTGCCCCTTTGTCAGGCCAATCCATTTCTATTACGATCTTTCTAACAATGGCTAGGGAATCACATACAATGGCTTCCCTTGCCACTTACATGCCATTATTACTGACATGCTCCCAAAAGAACTGTTCTTAGTACCTTCTATTTCTCATCTACAAGCTGTCCTTTGGAGATATTCTGTCAATGCAGAATGCAATGCACCTGTCACTCTAAGTATATAGAACAGATTCCTAACTTTCACCATCTCTTCCCTCAACTTCTCTGTTTCAAATCATCAGACTATTTTTTTCTGATATCTGGCACTGGCTGAGCATAACTTTCTTTCCAGTTAATATTGGGAAGATTAAAGCCAATGCCCAGACCACCAACTTGGTTCCTCTCCCGAGACACTGTCTCAAACTGAGCTATCTGTTCGCAACTTTGCGGTCATAAGACTTAACAGCATACTTAGACCATTCATACTCCCCCGAACCTTTTCCACCATTTCATGAGATCAAGGCTCATCTGATGTTTCAACTCCACTTTTTTTTGCCTTTCCCCCATGAGCCTTGATTCCTTTACTGATTCAATATTTTCAAGGCTGAGATAGAAAGATTCTTATTGACCCAGCCTCAACAGCCCTCAGTAGTAAAAATTCCACACATTCAATGCCCTCTGATGGAAACCATTCCTCCTCATCTCCGTCTTTAAAGGGCAACTCCTTATTGTAGGATTATGATTCTGGTTCTAGACGCTCCCACCAAGGGATACAACTTTTCTGCATCTGTCCTGTCAAGTACTCAAAAAATCTTGTATGTCTCAAAATTTTGCCTCTCAATCTTCTAAATTCCAGTGAGTGCAGACCCACCCTACTCAATCAATTCCTGTTCTCCTACACACCAGACAGAAATTAGATGGCAAGAATTTCCAACTTGAAAATTAGACTCCTCCCATATCCCTAAATGCTGAGAGGTAGGTTCATGTTTGTGCTTTCTAAGTGAGTTAGAGATGTGCCATGATATTTGGTGAAGCTGATATGTGTCCAATACCAGTAGATGAAGATGTTCACCACCAATGGAGTGGGGCCTGAGATGCTGGGGAATGCTCACAAGATGGAGTCTCGGAGGAGAATGGAAGCAACCTGGAGCTGCCGAGTGCCCACTCAGATTTTCACATGTGGAATTGTTGCCACCTAATTTCCCTCCACTGGCAAATAAAATAGCAAACTGCACATAAACGAGGTGAGATTAGATAACAATGAGATGGTAATATGTGCGAACAGACATTTGCCATTTTCTAAGTACAGGCCTTGCCACTAAAATGTGGAAAATTGGGCTTTCCTTTTCACAAATTCAAGAATCTAACTTTTCCAATCTTGCTACATTTTTCCAACTGACTCGCCAATGCCCGAGTCATTTCGGGGCTCAGAAAATTCCACTCTTCGTGTTTACCCAATCAAATTCCTTCATCTAATTTAATGCCACATTTGGATTAGCCTGGAATCTTCATCTTGAAAGTATACTTTTTTTGCTCTGGTAAAGCCTGACCTGGAACGACTAAACTATTGGAATTTGGTTCGTTGCACACTGACTGTATTTTGCTCATTTTCAATCCTCAGGAGCAAAATATGTGAATGATAGTGTTTCGTTCACTTAAGCAGATGCCATAGTGTTTAGAATAAAAGGTAATGTTGGAGGATGTGAAGCAATGACTACACGCATCTATCAGCCTTGTCTTCTCGTATTTCTGCTGTTCTTGACAAGTGTTTACCAGTTAGTTTGATTTCTGCTTTTTTTTATTTTCCCTTTAATTTAAACATTGTTTTAGTCACAATATATATTATAGTCAAGGTAAACATAAGGGACTGTGCAATAACCATCCTTCAAAACCTTATGTTGCCTCATAACATTTCAATGTGTTCACTCTTTTTTATTGGCAACATCTGGAAGTTTAAAACAAACAGCTAGCTTGAATTGTTGAATGTTTCCATATGTCATAAGAATGGTCTCCCATTATTGGCACCAGCCTTAGACAGTAACGGTTGTAGGCCTATTCATCACTTTATACTTCCTGGCCTGACATGTAATGATGGATTTCGATTTCACCAGAAAGCTCTTTTGTAAATATACTTTAATTTCTGCTGAGCCCTTGGCAAGTAGCTGTGGAGAATATTCAAGTGACAACTCTCCCTTTTTTCCTGATAACTCATCCTTTAGTATATGCTCCAAGACAATCTGTCCCATTAAGTGTAATAGACTTGTTCCACTGGTAATCTTAAATAATGACCATTGATAGCTGAAGCCAACAATTTAATCCTGAAGCATCCCCAAGGATTGAAAATGCTAGTGACCATTGCACTGGCACTCTTTTAATGTAACCTTTTAAGAAACAGATACAAGCATCAAGCTATATCATTTCTTTGTGTTGAAAAGTATGAGAGAAAACAATTTTTTTTGCAACTGAATATGTGCTACAAATGTTATATAAAGCAGATACAATGAAATGTGACTGACAGGTTCTTTTTGTTTCACACAGTACCAGAGGTAGTTATGAAACCCTATTGAAGTTCATGAACAAATCACATAGTCATGCTGAAGCGTATAATCAATTCTCTTGTTATTTTCTATGACATCGTCTTGAGGTTAAAGCCTTCATCAGAACAATATTTGCATAATGTTGATTTTGACAACTGTTATATAAAAATAATTGCTGTTTTCCCAGCTGCTAGTATCTTGGCAATTGTGTGACCTTTTATTGAAAGGTGTGCGGTGGGTTTCCGTCCCCCTAACATTCATTCATTAAACTCAATAGGAATGTAATGTTCAATGTCCAAAACATAAATTGCGAAGAGAGAAAATACTGCAGATGCCAAAGTGAAAGAAAAGCTACTTTTGACCCACTGCCACAATGTCATGACTCAATGATAGGTTGTCACTTCACAGCTATTTGTTCAGTCTTCCTTTTTAAGCAGTGTTTTTACAGAGAATCGAATGACCCAAGTAAACTGGGTAGAAAAAGCAGAGGTCACCAATGCAAATTGCTGATGTCAGTCTGTAGTGGAAATGTCAAATGACTCAGAAATGGATGAATGGTATAGTGGAATGCACAACGGTGTAGTGTTGGGCATAACGAGCCACACAAGACTTAATTCCAAAGATTTGGGTGGGGTCGTTGGCTTGCTTAGTAGGCTGGTCCTCAGACTTGAGCTGCAAAGTGATGCCAACAAAGTGGGGTCTTGTGGCACAGTGGTAGACTTCCTACTGCCGAGCCAGGAGGCCTGGGTTCAAGTCCTGACTGCTCCAGAGATGCATAATTACATTTCCGATCAGGTGAATTAGGAAGTATCTGAAGGCATCATTCATTGACTGAAAATTTGTTGGTACTGAAAAGATAAGCTGCCCCTGTTTACACCAAAATGCAAAAATGGCTTTTTCACTGGTCCTTTGACAAAATGCTCTCTGTATGCATGCACAAAACAGGCATACAGAGTAGCCCAACAAAACTGCATTGACCTCATTTCAGCCCATCCACTCATATTTCCTACATTTATTTGGGCAGAAACTTTTTAATGGCAGAATTTTCTGTATTTGCAAAGTGAACTTTTCAAGGGTGGGTGTTGGGAGAGAAAGCTGTGTTCTTTCTTTGTTTTTCATCTTGTGCAATAAAAATTAAACATGATAAACAATTGGAAGGTGTTCCAACATGTGAAGCTCTTGCAATCAAACTTGACAATATTTATGCGATAATGGGCACCACAGAAAGTGTAGTACTCCTTCAGATCGTCTTCTAAAGTTGTGTGTTGATAAGGAATGGGAGCCTCTCTAGCTTTATTCTGGTAAAGTGCTGGTCAATCAGACAAGTGATAATATAAAGTGCCAATATATTGATGAATTTGAGATTCTATGTATGATGAGGTGCCATTTGTGCCACTCCTGTGCTCCTTGAATCGCTTTTTTTTCCTTTCATTCACACTATGTCCTGAGGGATTGTCCTGAGGCCTGCAGTTGGGTTAGAGGGAGCCCAGTCTCGAGTGGAATGTGTTGGCATTGGCATTTTGGGAGGATGACCCTGGGCATTTGTACCTTTAAAGGATCCAGACTAGATGCAAGTTTCTTGGTTTTAGCTTCCTTAAGGTTGAGAGTCCTAGGTAGAGGAAAGGTGAAGGTGCCAGATATCTCTGTAGTGTCAGAGGGTTAGATAGGACAGTGAGAGCCTTTTTCCTTGGATGGTGATGGCTAGCACAAGGGGACATAGCTTTAAATTGAAGGGGTGATAGATATAGAGGACAGATGTCAGAGGTAGTTTCTTTAATCAGTGAGGGCTAGGGGTGTGGAACACATTGCCTGCAACCGTAGTAGACTCGCCAGCTTTAAGGGCACTTAAATGGTCATTGTGATACATATGGATGAAAATGGAATAATGTAGGATAGATAGGTTTCAGGTCAGTTCCACAGCTCAGCACAACATTGAGAGCCGAAGGGCCTGTACTGTGCTGTAATGGTCTATGTTCTAACTGCTTGGCTGGGCAGGGAATTCCACACATTTATAATCTTCTGGGTGAACTCTATCCTAGATCTTCTCCCATTTATTTTGAGGCATGGCCTCTAATTCTAGTTTCACTTGTTAATGGAAACAACCTCACTGCTTCTATCTTATCTACAGAGGGACCTCGATTATCCAAATACTAATTATCTGAAAATCGAATTATCTGAAGGAGATCTTGAGGTCCCGACAGAAACACTACATCAAAGACGTGTTTCCAGCAGTGATCGCATCTTTTGTTTACAGTGATTAAACAGGCCCTGTCTCCAAATGGCTGACCTCCCGCCCTCTCTCTCTCCACACTTTCCCTGGAGTTCTACAGAGGGGTGTACCCTAAACCACCCCCCACCCCTTCTCCAGATAATCTCTCCAACATTGTACAAGGCAAACATGGAACCTGTCAAAAAGATGCAGTAAAAAGTTGTGTGTGTGGCTGTCTCACTGTGTGTGTGCGTGCTATTTGAAGACTTACCACACAAAGGCAGCAGTAGCAGTCTTTTTGTTGGTGTACAGTCCGGCTGCCCCAGAAGGGGGGCGCTGCTGCAGTCTCCTCACAGGGAGCAGACTTTAAAAACTCCAAGCGCCAGAGAAAAGGCATTTAATCGATTAACTGAATAATCGATTATCCGAACGAAGTAGTGCCTGTCCATCTCGTTCGGATAATCGAGGTTCCCCTGTATTCCCTTCATAATTTAATATGTTTCTATGATCCCATCTCATTATTCTACATTTCAATGGGTATAGTCCCGGTCTTCTCAATATCTCTCCATAAGCCAATGTGATATTAAAGAGTTAAGTTGCTCTGCTGACCTGCAGGAAATTGGATGCCCCGAGGCTAGGGTGGGATGCTTCTGACTTACCGATAGATTGTAAGAAATTTACATTGTCATCTCCTATTATTCAGAGCCATTTACATGGCCATTTCCTTGCCGTTCAGAGCAATTTACATTGTCGTCTCCTACTATTTACATTTTCATCCCCTATTCAGAAATCAATAAGAATATTATGGTTGGAATTTGACTACACCCCTATAGTTACAAACAAAAAAACGATTTGCAATAGATTTGTTCATTAAAGGATGATTTACATTACATTGTTTCTAGAAGTGATGTGGTCACTGCATTGTTTCTTGAGTGGCTTGTGACTGTGAGGAATTGGCTGGGGGTTGTCTTGTGGGCATTACTGACTGTCAGGTAAAGATCTTGTATAAAGGAAGAACTGTTCCTTTTGTTCAGAGAGATCCCTTGACATGGCTTTGCAAGCATTGCAAAGTGTGTTAAAGAATTCCTCCAGAAAGCTTGTACCTGTACTGAACTTGTCTAATGTAAATTTGGTTGTTATTCACAGAAGTTGGCGTATTGCAGTTTCCTAAGAATCTCAGGAAAAAGAACCTAACACCAACACTCTCAACTTCAGAATCAACCTATTGAACCCCCTCTGCATCCCTTCCAGTGCCAGTACATCCTTTCTTAGGTAAGGAGACCAAAACTGTACACAATACTCCAGACGTGGCCTCACCAGCACCCTATACAGCTGCAACATAACCTCCCTATTTTTAAACTCCATTCCTCTAACAATGAAGGACAATATTCCATATAACTGTGTGCGAAAACCTATTCAAACTTACAGAGAGAGATATCCTCCATGAAACGTCCTGAAATTGATGCAGACAAACTTTGATAAAATTCAGCTCATTCTGATCTGATGCTGTTAGTGGCTGTCCAGAATGGAGTTCCAATCCCCTTGCACTAACATCTCAAGCCTTGAGTCATGCGTCCCCATACAAGAAGGAAAGATAAGAGATCCTGGAAATGGTTTCTCACTTCAACACATTGATTTTCGCCCCAAGATCTCAAGAAAAAATTACTTTCCGTCTATCTTTCTCCATTACAAACATTTTAAACTGCAGGGGGCTACCACCAGATCATCACTTTCTCATTAATATTTGTTTTCTGTTCTGCTCACCTCCGGTGATTTCCTCTTTAGATAGATTGGGGTGCTTCACCTATGCTTCTTCATGAAAGTTAAATTCGTGAATCACAGAGATGTGCAGCATGGAAACAACCCTTCGGTCCAACTTGTCCATGCCGAACAGATATCCTAAACTAATCTAGTCCCATTTGCCAGCATCTTGCCCATATCCTTCCAAACCCTTCCTATTCATGGACCCATCCGGATGCCTTTTAAGTGTTGCAATTCTACCAGCCTCCACCACCTCCTCTGGCAGCTCATTCCATACACGTACCACCCTCTGTGTGAAAAAGTTGCCCCTTAGGTCCCTTTTATATCTTTCCCCTCTCACCCTAAACCTATGCCCTCTAGTTCTGGTTTCCCCCACCCTGGGGAAAAGACCTTGTGTATTTACCCTATCCATGTCCCTCATGGTTTTATAAACCTCTATAAGGTCACCCCTCAGCCTCCGTCGCTCCAGGGAAACAGCCACAGCCTGTTCAGCCTCTCCGTATAGCTCAAACCCTCCAGCCCTGGCAACATCCTTGTAAATCTTTTCTGAACCCTTCCAAGTTTCAAAATATCCTTCCAATAGAAAGGAGACCAGAATTGCATGCAATATTCCAAACGTGGCCTAACCAATGTCCTGTACAGCCGCAACATGACCTCCCAACGTCTGTACTCAGTGCTTAGACCAATAATGGAAAGCATACCAAATGCCTTCATCACTATCTTATCTACCTGCGACTCCACTTTCAAGGAGCTATGAACCTGCACTCCCATGTGTCTTTGTTCCCCAGGACCTTACCATTAAGTGTATAAGTCTTGCTCTGATTTGCCTTTCCAAAATGCAGCATCTAACATTTATCTAAATTAAACTCCATCTGCCACTCCTCAGCCCATTGGCCCATCTGATCAAGATCCCGTTGTACTCTGAGGTAACCTTCTTCACTGTCCATTACACCTCCAGTTTTTGTGTCATCTGCAAACTTACTAACTATACCTCTTATGTTCACATCAAAATAATTTATATAAATGGTGAAAAACAGTGGACCCAGCACACCACTGGTCACAGGCCTCCAGTCTGAAAAGCAACCCTCCATCACCATCCTCTGTTTTTTCTATTCAAGCCAGTTGTCTTTCCAAATGGCTCTGTTTCCTTTCTGTATTAACAAAGCTCAACCTGGTATTCAGAGTTAGATTTTTGAGGAAAATATGAAGAGACTATGTTTTTGCATGAATGTGTTATTGAAGTATACAATCATCAGATTTTTATTGAGTTTTGTTTTAAATCAATAATGAGATTTTGGCACACAACGACTCTACGAGTATCAGTTTTAAAGAATGTCCTCATGAATCATGTAGAAATGGATCAATTACCAACAGTGAAGGAAGAAAAGACCTGGGAGAAGACCTTGACATCTGTTTGATCAGGGAAAAACATCAGTTTCTAGTTATACCATCTAACGTGGACCTTGTGTTCCCATTCTCACGCTGCATTGTAAAGCATTCAAGTTCATTTGTGAATTGTACAGTAAAGTTTCCATTTGTGAACCATGTTTTGATTGGTTCATTTCCAAATTCAGTGTTGATTTTCCTTGAGACCCAGTTTTGGAGCAGCCTCCAGGGTATTCTTATGTTGTTAGGAAATTAATTTAATCCCACCCTGCTCTGATGCTGAAGGAGTTAGCATTGGCACCTATTGTCAACCATTTCCCTCACACTGTCTGGTTTACTTGGACTCGAACTATTTATCCTGAAGAAATCATAAGTATTCACTATTTTAACAGAAATCTTTTGTGCACCATTTGATGGAAAAAGTTAATTAGAATCCTTTGTAATTTGCTTGATGTTTAATAGTGACACTCGTTCTTTCAGAGAACTGTGTGAAAAGTCACATTTAGAATAGCTTTACTGTATTGTTAATGAACTATGAAATATTAAACTGATGAAATAATATGTGAGCAGATATTGAAAAGGTAGAAAGAGGGCCGTTAACCTGATGTTGAAGTACACATTTACCAAATGGTTGATCAAATTAAAATGATGTTGGTGCATTGGATTATAATGGGATTGTATGTGTGTGTGTGTATGTATGTGTGTGTGTATGTGTGTGTATGTGTGTGTATGTGTGTATGTGTGTGTGTGAATGAGAGAGAGACTCTGGGGGCAAGGGTGGGGGGTGGTGATACAGATTTGTGGTGGTGTTGAAAAAGCACAGCAGGTCGAGAAGCATCAGAAGACCCGGAGAGTCGACATTTTGGGCGAGACCCTTCATCAGAACCCTATAATGACTCTACAACAACTTGCAATATTTGGCCATTTTTTTCATACAACTGATCAGAAGGCAGCAGCTTAATTAATGAATGCTGGTGTTATCCTCAGACAAATTGGTTAAAATGTCTAAGTAAGCCTGACAGTGTGAAATAACTGGATTAACATAGCCACAGATGCCAAATGGTAAAATTACATAGAGTGCAATGGCTGAACTGGTGGGTGTATTAATAGAGAATAACCTCAGGTTGAAACCTGAGGATGTGAACCATCTACAGCAATACATCTCAACCGATTTTCCAATGTGACTCCTTTATAACACTTGAAAATTAATGAGTCACCACAGAGGAACAAAAATAAAACAATTGTACAGTGTGAGATTGTGACATTGTGTTAAAGTCACAGTACTAGTAAGCCAGAGGTGAATGCTAATCCTCTGAATGCATGAGTTCAAATTCCATCATGGCAGCTGATGTAGTTTAAATTCAGTTCATAAATCTGTATTTGAAATTTTATTGTCATTGGTAGTTTGCCATTAACTTCCAATCTCAGATTCAGGATGAGGAGAAAGACACCCCCACCCTCCTATTTATCTCTCAGCCCCCTCCCCCCCCCCCAACTCCACATGCCTGATGTAGGGCTTATGCTGAAAACATCGACTCTCCTGCTCCTCAGATGCTGCCTGACCTGCTGTGCTTTTCCAGCCCCCACACTTTCTGACTCTGATTCTACAGCAACTGCAGTCCTCACTGTCTCCTGTGGAGGAAGACACCAAATCTACCTCAGTTGAAATGGAAATCAAATTCACGTTGTTGATGACGTGCTCATAATGAATGAAAAAATGTACCTGGAATCAACAGTTACCTTCAAATGATCAGTAAAAGGTAAAAACAATGACTGCAGATGCTGGAAACCAGATTCTGGATTAGTGGTGCTGGAAGAGCACAGCAGTTCAGGCAGCATCCAAGGAGCAGAGAAATCGACGTTTCGGGCAAATGCCCTTCAGGAATAAAGGCAGAGAGCCTGAAGCGTGGAGAGATAAGCTAGAGGAGGATGGAGGTGGCACCCCCACCCTCCTCTAGATTATCTCTCCACGCTTCAGGCTCTCTGCCTGTATTCCTGATGAAGGGCTTTTGCCTGAAACGTCGATTTCGCTACTCCTTGGATGCTGCCTGAACTGCTTTGCTCTTCCAGCACCACTAATCCAGATTCAAATGATCAGTGCCATATATTAATTGCAGAAAACATGAATAGAGAAAATGCAGTGTTATCAAATCTAGATTGGGTATCAGAGACTTGTATTCTTTAAAATTCTGTAGTACCACAGGAATCAATCTGCTGTTAGCAGACTTTTGAATGGAACTATTTAATGTTAATGTTGATCTCTCTCTGCACCTTCTCAGCAGCTGTAACATTGTATGCTACACTCTGCTCTGTTACCCTGATACATTTGTACAGTATGATCTGCCTGTAAAGTACATAAAACAACACTTCTCATTGTATTACGGTACACATGACAGTAACGAATCAAATCAAACCAAGTCACTGGTTGAAGTAGATCACTGCTCTCTACATTGTGATTTGTCGTCTCATAAAAGAGCCATTGTTGCAGTTGATGTGAAAATCAGGCTTAGGCTCTCTCTTCGCTGACGTGGCTTGCCTGCTGATGTCTTTGAATATGCTCATGACTTGCTTGATGTGGATGATGCACAGATTGATGTCCTCACCCTCCTAGGTGAGCCTCATTGGTTTCCTACAAGGTCAATTTCTGATGATGACATTAAATGCTGCAAAATATTGATCACTGATCTCTAATTATTCATCAGTTTCGAAAACCCCATCAATTTTGTGGCAGGCGACAAGCCATTCAACAAAATAACATGTGATTTTAGAAGTGATTGTGACCCCTTACGCTATTTTTAGTCATCGAGTTAGAGCATTACCAGTCATTGAGGCCATCGTAAGACTCATTAAGTCCCAAGCCACCATGATGATTTGATGGGAGTAATTTTGACATGTTAGACTATTTCAACCGATATTTCTCACTTAACACTGTTGGCAAAAATCAAAGTTGCAAGCAAAGCCTTTGAACTTCTCATTAGTCTTCTCATTCAATGTGATGGTTTTTAAAACAATTACATTTTATAGTTTCACTTAAGTCCTGGACTAATGCGGACAACCATGACTTTTAACTAATACTGAATGTGTATTGTAGAATTAGGCAACTGGACACAATTGTGTACAATAGATCAATTAGAGTTATCCAGTGGAAATTGTATGAAATGGAAGATGCATTTTTGGCACAAAAATACCAACTTCAAAGGAATGTTAAAATAATTGGACCGCAAGGCTTCAAAAGTACAATCTGATTTAAACTCTAAAACATATGTATGATTTGAAAAAAAAGTGAGTAAAAAGTAGTGTCTCCCTGATCTAATCTGATATGATCTAAATAAACGGATTAGAATTTGTTTAAAAAAATACACTAACTGAAAGCCTTAACTTTTAATCTTTATTTGTGATACTGATTTCTTCAGTGTACGAACAAAGAAAAGTTAACAGCCATTGGGTAATATGGAATTTGAGTATTGCTAAAACAAGAAAAAACATGTTTTGTTGAGGTTTTTCATCGTGTAATCACAGGGATAATTTACAAGAATTACAAAGGTTAAAAGAAACAACAACAACTTTAAGCAACTGACAATCCTTGTGGTGTGGTGAACTTGCAAATACTGAAAGGTAAATATTCAACAAAATAGTTGACAGCATTGTCTGGTTGTTTTTCAGGTAAATGCATTGACCAATCAGAGTCAACCCCCCCTTGGTTCAGCATTTAAACAAAACTTGGCAGTTAGCTGTGTTTTGCCTTTATCTGGGGAATTCTCAATGACAGTGCTTCTATCAATCAGATTCTATTTTCCAACTCTTGGTCCATTTGGTTCAGTGAGTTTTCCATTTCTTTTCGTAATTCTTGCAAATTGTCTTGATGTGTGAAGGACAAAAATCTTTGACAAAAGTGTATCTTTTTACAGTGGTATTTGAAATAAACATAGTAATTTTGATAACTTCTATAATATGGGTCTGAATGATTTTTAGAAAAAAAAGTGAAGGTCTAACGTGAAATTCTGGGATCATTAGTTATTTCCTGCATTTGAGTCAAATTAATTTTGTTCCACAACTTTATGTACAAGTTTCAC
Source organism: Chiloscyllium plagiosum (assembly GCF_004010195.1). Lineage (NCBI taxonomy): Eukaryota > Metazoa > Chordata > Chondrichthyes > Orectolobiformes > Hemiscylliidae > Chiloscyllium > Chiloscyllium plagiosum. The sequence goes on from NC_057724.1 coordinate 16,881,076, forward strand.
TGGAAAGCCAGTCCCCAGTTAATGGTTACAAACCCATTGTTTGACTTATTCATGATTTCCGGATTTCATTTCAAGACTTCAGCAATAGTTTTCAAGAGAGTTGAGATTTATGAAAAGGGAAGTACACTACAACTTCTGGAGGTGAGTGATTCTGAGTCCAATTCCTCAAATGGTGATTTAAGCTGAGAGAGGATTTTGCACATTAAGTCAAATCCCACACTGGACAATCTGTGTTTCACAAGCCAGAGACTTATTAAACAGATTGTGATACATCAACCACCATGAACAGTTGCTGACCCTCCATTACACTTATCACACACATGAGCACACAGAAGGAAGTTATTGGTCCAGTACAACAGGCTATTTAAAATGTCTTGTGAAACTGTGCTGTCAGGACTCATCTGACATACATTGACCTGACAGTGTGGCATCGTATAATTCAATTTGCCTGGGCACAGCTAGTTGAACAGGTGTTTCTGCAGTTAAGCTGCTCATCACAGTTGTTAGACACTGGCAATCCTTCTTTTCGTAGTTCTGAAGCATAGTTATTCAGACTTCCTCATCTCACCATCCCTGAATCCTTTGAAGGTCAGTCTGTGGGAGTTGTTAGCACAGGACCCAGCTGCACTGAGACTGTTGTGACACATCAGTCAAAGCAATTGAATGAATGATCCTTTGAGTAACATGCCTTTCAAAGCAGACCAGTGATAGCTTTATGAACTGTATATGTTCATATCAAAACAACAGAAAGTTATACTTAATTTATTAAAAAGTCCTTGTATTATTTAATTTTATTGCATATTTTTATAACAGTCAACATAATTCTTATTTCAGACTTCAAAGAAATCATTTTATTGTTAATGTTCCATATGTGTATTAAGTTAAAATTAATCAATCAGTAGTGGCAAAATAGAAGAATTGATAATTTAGTTTTGAATATTTATCATTTATGTATATGAGATTTTGTTCACACTTCATGCACAGATTAAAATAAACACTGAACCAACCCCGCTTCAGTTGCTTAAACTCTATCAGAACATAACACTTACTAATTCTTCAAGTCGTTTTTGTCATTAATATTTTCATGGTACAGAAAGTAGATTTTCCATGTTTGTTGAAATACATATTTCATTTTATTTTCAAAAATCTGTGAACTTTTCCTAACTGGTCATTGAAAGCAATATGATTCTTTAAGACAGTATGAATAGGATATGCATAGTTTCATGGAATAAGATTGAGAAACACCATTTATTTTGCATTATAGTAAAATGTAACACATCATTAAACTGAGTGCTCATTTTATTTTGCAAATTCTTTCATAAATCACAAGAAAAGAAATAAAGCAGATTAACTTCAGATAAGTTCAGTAACAAAACCTGGTTGATTTATAATTTATAACACAGCAATAACAGGTTAGAAAAATTGGAAACTGCACTATCAAAATATGATCTGCTCTCAAATAATTAGCTAAATTGGTATTTTAGTTTATTAATAGGAAACATTTATTCTACCACATTATTGCAAAATTATGAATAATGGTAACACTATAGGATGTTTTTGAAAGCAACATTAAAGGAAAATTACCCAACGTTCTTGGAGGCTGTGACAACTGTTGCCATGATGTTTCAACTCATTTTTCCCTGCTGCCACTTCTGGTTGGAAGCCAACGCAGGTAACAATGATTGTATCACTGGCTAGCCACTTTAGGTTTGCCCAAATTGTATATGCTTGTCATTTATTAACTGACTGTAACTTTAGGGAAGTGATATTAATGCAAATTATGTGCACTCTGCACCACTGTCAAATCCATTGCAGTGTTGATGGGCTCAGATGAGCAGAGATGGCAGGGAGATAGTGCAGATCACAACATTGACCTAAACTAAATGCAGAAAATTCTGACAGTACTCAGCAGGTTTGGCAGCAAATAAATAGAGTTAACGTTTCAGGTCTGTGACCTTTCATCAAAACCCGTTCAGTTGACTGCCCTTTGTGTGAAGATACACTCTCTGACTTCACTCCAGAATCTCAACTGAAGCCTACAACACTAATTCTAATGGGCATAGAATTTGAATAATACTGCATCACTGCAGCCTGCATACAAGGATTATTTAATATTTCATTAGTAATATCTCATGAGTTTAAAGTTAGAAATGCAGAAAATTAATTTGGGATTTGTGTCTTTCTGTTAATCATTTTATAATGACATTGTAATTCTAGTTCTTCCTTGTCCCAACATTAAAAACAAGTATTCAAACAAGCCACAAGGACACAGCCAACAGTTCTTACAAGTGTATAGTGGCATTGATGAGAAGCACCATTTAATTCTTGTTCTAACTTATTAGCAATGGGTGAAGAAAGGTTAGAAGGCAGAAAATCATTGGACCAGGGCATGCAATACAATTAAGTTCAAAACTTAACATTAAACATTTTGTATGTAGTTTTATGTGATAGTTTTGTAATGTATTTTTTATTACTAAACATTATGAAAGGTTGGAAAACAGAAGAGCTGATCAAAACAAAGAAGTTTTCTGCCACACAGGCTAAGGTGCAGGAGTCTGCAATCTTGAAATGTTACTGTCCCATGGCTAATGGGTGTAATTACGGTGTGATAGATTTACATGGATGTTTTCATAATTGGTAAAGATATAGGAAATTAGAATGGGAAAAGATAACACCAAAAATACATGAAAAGGTAAGATTAAAATGTTACTATTTGATTTTTCAGGAACTTTACATTTAATAATGGGAGAATATAATTGCATGCTTATTTGTTGTTCCTGTTTCATCTCTTCTTCCTTTCATCTTTTGCTTCTCTCTGTTTAGCCCAAATTTGAGGGCAAAGCTAACAGCATACTTCCACACCACATCCAAATCTTAAGTGCAATGCTTGACAGAAATTGGACTTGAAATCCTTCTTCAGGGCAAATTATTAGAATCGAACTGCAGCTTTTGGCTCAAAAGTAGATCCAGGAGCAAAAAAAATTGCTCTAGTTTTCACATTTTTTTTTCTTGCATTTTATATTTCCAAATGTGAAATTTACTGCAAACAGCTTTATTTAAAAAATTGTTTTAAAGAATGTTGTTTTGTAAATTTGGGGCAGTATTGTATAGATTGAATAACACAGTTCCAATGAATTTATTACCAAAACAAATAATCAGTGATGAGTCTACCTCCTGTGAGATTTTATATAGCTGGAAATGATTTAATAAGACAAATGGAACCATTAACCGTATAGATATATTGGTATTCATGAGCCAGTTCCTTAAAATTGCCAGAGTTTTTTAAGTGTCCCTTGCCTCCCAAAGCAGCAGCTGAGGGTTCTTCTGTCATGTGGTTTTATGCTGACATCTGAAAGTTAGAGTTCAAAGCAAAATGGTCGAGGAGAGGGTGAGGTCAAGAACTATCTTCAGGCTTAGGCTTCTTAAGAATTGTGCTCATTGCATAGTAATACAAACCATAACTACACATGGCATGTGAGATATACTAGTAACAATGATAAGAGACTACTCTGTACATGTGCAACTGTCTATCTAATCCGATCTCATCTCATCCATCCACTCATTGATCTAACTAACTCCCTCCACACTCTGTTATTTTTGTCTAGTGAGGAGCAGCTCAGTGAGAACATTGCAAGATTTGTCCATGAACTTAACGTCATGACACAACAATGCTCTTCCCAAACGAATGCACTTTGCAGTGACTGGAAGTTGTGGATATGGCCAGTCTTGTAAATAGGTGTTGCTGTTTACAAATCAATGCTGAAGAATTTCAGAGAAATGGTGACATGAGAAAAAGCTTTCTCACACACTGAGTAGTCAGGATCTGGAATTCATTGCTTGAGAATAGAACAAAAGCATGATGCTAGGCTCAATTGTGGATTTCAGCAGGGAATAAGCTAGCTATTTGCAAAGGAAAGAAAAATGCTTTAAGGAGAAGAGAGGGTAAATTGACTTGTCTTTGAGAGGGCTGAGTGGCCTCCTTCAGTGTTGAAACAATTCTATGATTCTGACTCAAGTTGTGCTGAATGAAATTTGAGCTTAAGATTGTGGAATACTTAGTTTTGGTTTTGTCATCTTCAGGTCAGTCATTCCACATAAACCGACACAACAGATAACAGAAATTCCAGGCCTTTAAGTCCAAGTTCACAGGGGTATATAATATTCAATTCAATAACTATGGTGAAATTCAAAAATATTAATATGAAAATAGGAATAAATTAAGTGTGGCTTTGAGTATAGACTTTTAAATGAAATGTGTTATACCATTGGTATTCAATCCCTTCATTCTGACTGCAAATTAAATGATATGTATGAAGCAGAAAAGTTTTGAGCTATTTAGATTTTTTTCTGTACGGACAGCCTGTCTTTGTCATATGGTGTTGCAAGTGTCTTTAATAAATAATTAGATTTCTCGGCTGCTGCAATTCAGTGGAAACGTCAGGCCTGAGTAGAATATAAATCTCTCCATCACTTCTTTTTGAAGAGTCTCTGTTTTCTTTACTATTCTGAGAAGTTATGATAAACCTTTTGCTATGAAGTTGAAGTGAAGGGCCAACAGCCATTATACGGGATGCAATCACAGTTAATAAGAGTAAGGCAGATTGCAAATAAATAGAGAAACATAGAAGATTTGGTTTGAAAGCTGGAATATACACAAAGGAAGCAATATCACTCACACATGCACTCCCTCACAGACTTAAGACACTCAACACTCACATACACACACATATACACTGTTTCTCACACTCATAACTCCTCAACCCAGACAAGCATACACACACAGATACAAAGACCCACATGCACACATATACATATACGTTTGTGGGGTGAATTTGTACTTGCAGAGTTACATTGTACTTTACTCAAAAACTGCATGAATTCATGTAAAACTCTGTTATCTCACTTTTTAGATTAGAATCAATCTAAATACTGTGGCACAGACAGAGAATATAGGAGGCGAACAACAAATTATCTAGCTAACACCAATTGTTACAGTTAGCCTGAGAATGCAACTTTTAAAAACAGGTTTTGTGATTTGCACATGAAAGAAGTGAAACTATCATGGTATTGAACAGATGAAAAACTCAACAGACAATCAAGGTCTTTTTCAATGTATAATTTCAGTTACATCACACTGTAAACTTTTGCTATAAATTCTGTGCTTTACAATGGTGTCCTCCACAATCACCTGATGAAGGAGCGTCGCTCCTAAAGCTAGTGTGCTTCCGATTAAACCTGTTGGACTATAACCTGATGTTGTGTGATTTTTAACTTGGTAGTTCTTGAATTTTTCGAAGATGCTTGATCCAGTCAAGCAGTGTGTATTTCACCACACTCCTAACCTGTGACTTTTGGATGGTGGACAGGCTTGGGAGAGTCAGTTGGTGAATTATGCACTGCAAGAGTCCTAATTTTTGCTATAGTTTTTGGTCCAGTTGATTTCCTTCTCAACATTAACTTCCAACAAAGACTGAAGCTAAGATGATTAGCCTCCAAAACAATTAATCTTTATGCAACTTATAACTGCAACCATTTTCACCTGATTTTCATTGACTTCAGTTTTGCTAGCGCTTCTTGGTGCCATATGCAATCAAATTTTAACTTGATGTTGAGGCACTCTCACCTCACTTATTGAATTTAGCTCTTATTTTAATTTCGGATAAATTTTATAATGTGGTCTGGAGCCGAATGCCTTTGGCAGAATTCAAACTGAGCAGCGATGAACTTCTGAGAAATTGCCCCTTGATAGCACTGTCAACAATAATGTCACTTTGCTGTGGACAGATGGGACAATAATTGGCCAGATTAAATTTGTCCTGCTTTCTGGGGACATGGAAATTTTCAATTTATTGTCTAGATCCCTGTGTTGGAGCTTTAATGTATAAAACTCAGCTGGGGGAATGGCTCATTCTACAGCACAAGTCTTCAATATCACAATCGGGATGCTGGCTGGGGCCAAAGCGTTTGTTGTATCTCGGGTTTTCTTCCTTTAATTTATACCTATACCTCTTTATAAAACCGATGTTTTCGTGCACCTTATTAACCATTTTCTTGACAAATCCTGTTGCCGTTAATGACTTTTGCACATATGTTCCCAGGCCTCTCTGCTCCTGCACCCACTTTAGGATTGTATCTCTCTTTTTTGTTTGCCCCTGCATAATTTTCCAATCTAATAGACAATAGGTGCAGGAGTAGGCCATTCTGCCCTTTGAGCCTGTACCACTATTCAATATGATCATGGCTGATCATCCTTAATCAGTATCCTGTTCCTGCCTTATCTCCATAACCCTTGATTCCACTATCCTTGAGAGCTCTATCCAACTCTTTCTTAAATGAATCCAGAGACTGGGCCTTCATTGCCCTCTGGGGCAGAGCATTCCACACAGCCACCACTCTCTGGGTGAAGAAGCTTCTCCTCATCTCTGTCCTAAATGGTCTACTTCAGATTTTTAAGCTGTGTCCTCTGGTTCGGCACTCACCCATCAGCGGAAACATGTTTCCTGCCTCCAGAGTGCCCAATCCTTTAATAATCTTGTATGTCTCAATCAGATCCCCTCTCAGTCTTCTAAACTCAAGGGTAGACAAGCCCAGTCACTCCAGTCTTTCAGTGTAAGGTAGTCCCGCCATTCCAGGAATTGACCTCGTGAACCTACGCTGCACTCCCTCAATAGCCAGAATGTCTTTCCTCAAATTTGGAGACCAGAACTGCACACAGTGCTCCAGGTCTCACCCGGGCCCTGTACAGCTGCAGAAGAACCTCTTTGCTTCTATACTCAATCCCTCTTGTTATGAAGGCCAGCATGCTATTAGCCTTCTTCACTACCTGCTGTACCTGCATGCTTACCTTCATAGACTGGTGTACAAGAACCCCCAGATCTCTTTGTACTACCCCTTTACCTAAATTGCACTGCCTGCCATTCTGAAATGGAGCCGTTTATCACTACTCTTTGTTTCCTATTAGCCAACCAACTTTCAATCCAAGTTAGTACTTTGCCCCCAGTACCATGCGCCCTAAATTTGCTCACTAACCTCCTATGTGGGACTTTATCAAAAGCTTTTGAAAGTCCAGGTACACTACATCTACTGGATCTCCCTCATCCATCTTCAGAGCTACATCCTCAAAAAATTCCAGAAGATTAGTCAAGCATGATTTCCCCTTCATAAATCCATGCTGACTCTGACCTATCCTGTTACTACTATCCGGATGTGTCATAATTTCATCCTTCATAATAGACTCCAGCATCTTTCCTGCCACTGAGGTCAGACTAACTGGTCTATAATTTCCTGCTTTCTCTCTCCCATTTTGCATCATTCCGCCTTAAACCTCATCCTCCACATATCAGTCTATTCCACCAGCTTGACTATGTTCTCTTGAAATCTGTCACTAAACACCATAACTTTCAGAATTTTGTGTCATCTGCAAGTTTTAAAATTGTGCCAGATATTGGATCTCCTACTGATGCTTGCTGCTGAAGAACAGTGAGAGTGGTGCTGGCTGTACACAAATAATTAAAATCAATGAAAAGAACACCAGGCTAAATTGCTTCCTGCATTACAAGGAAAGATTCTGTATTTAAGTTGTACAATGATTGACAAAACCATTTTTGAGCTTAACCTATAACCTCCATAACCTACTACTCTATAATTTACATGCATGAATCAAATTGCCCTTTTTGTTTTTAAATATCTATGTTACATATATGAGAATTGATTCCCAGTTCTACCCTTATCAGAATTTTACATATTAAAGACTACTTTCCTACTTCAGAAATACTGGATGTGGTTTCTGAAGTTTTGGGCTGAAGTACTAGTTGTGTTGCTGACTCAAGCAAGTCCATTTCCATTTGCCTTCAAGCTATGTTCAGACTGAATGTGAAACTGCAACCATCCGCACTTACCTCAAGTAAAATGGATCAAATCCAGACTTTGATAACTTTATCCGAGCATTTTTGCTGCCCATTTTCTCAAATCTATGGAAACCATTTTGCATGAAATGCTGTAGCAACATCCCAATTATAACAGCCAGCTATCAGGCTGGCAATTTGGTTCAATTGATCAGCGTTCAGATTGCATTTGTGGCTTGGAAATTCAATTAACTTCTCAGCAATTAGTACAAAGAAGCATGCATTTTCGGATCCTCGTGCTAAATGCGAGAGATGATGAAACACACGCATGCCTCTTCTACCACAATCTCTGAATAAACTCTATTGTTGAATCCACGCATTAATTTAATTTTCTCTAGTAATACCTTTGAGAAATGGACCGTGATTGCTAAGGGAAATCAAGAAAATTCCTGGAATGTTTAATTATCGTTACTACTGAGCTTGTGTGTTTGACCAACCACATCCAAGCTTGGGTTAATAATTGCCAAACAACATTCACACACCACAATTGCCTTGCAACAGCAATCTCCAACAAGGAAGAATCTAACCACCACCTGTTGACATTCAATGATATTACCATCATCGAACTTCCCAAAGCAATATCTGGATGTCACTGTTGAATGGAAACTGGACCAGCTACATAATATTGTAGCTTCAAATGTAGTTGAGAAGCTGGGTACCCTTTAGTGATTGACTGAACTTTTGACTCACCTCCAGTTATTATAATTGTCTTGTGGAAGTGTGTGCACATACCACCTGTACAATTCTTGAGTCAAAGAGTCAAAGAGATGTACAACATGGAAACAGGCCCTTCGGTCCAACCCATCCATGTCGACCTGATATCCCAACCTAATCTAGTCCCATCTGCCTCCTTGGTGCATCTCCCTCCAAACACTTCCTATTCATATACCCATCCAAATGTCTTTCAAATGGTGTAATTGTACTAGCCTCCACCAATTCCTCTGGCAGCTCATTCCATACACGTACCATCCTCTGCACGAAAAAGTTGCCCCTTAGGTCTCTTTTATATCTTTCCCCTCTCACCCTAAACATATGCCCTCTAGTTCTGGACTCCCCGATAGGGAAAAGACTTTGTCTATTTATCCTATCCATGCCCCTTATAATTTTATAAACCTCTATAAGGTCACCCCTCAGCCTCCGACGCTCCAGGAAAAACAGCCCCAGCCTGTTCAGCCTCTCCCTGTAGCTCAGATCTTCCAACCCTGGCAACATCCTTGTAAATCCTTTCTGAACCCTTTCAATCTGGGTAATCCAAGATGAAGGATGGGAAAAATGTTTGGCTGTTACAGCTGCTCCTTTTTTGAGGTATTTTAGGTGTTGGAGGTGATTTCCTCGAATTCCAGGAGCAGCAATTACTATTTTATATGCTGTTGCATTGTTTTGGAACTTTGAAAAAAAAGTCAAAACAACATCAGATTTAAAAGGGAGAACAGACAAAGGAAGCACATAGTGAGGTCAGTGCAGGAGAGACAGAGAAAGAAAGAAACTGACACTGCCTTTGCTGTTTGAATTCATGTATCGCTGGACATCGGAGTGCGCCTGGGAAAATTTGTTGGTTGCGGATCTTATCAGATCGAATGGATCAGTTGGAGAGATAGTTAGAAGCAATGAAGAATTTGCAACAGCAACAGTATGTGATGGATGGCAGTTATAGAAAGGGAGGAAAGTCTCAGATACAGTCACATAGATGGGTTAACTCCAGGAAAGGTAAGAGAGGTAGGCACCTAGGGCAGGAGCCTTCTGTGGCTATACCCATTTCAAACAGGTATGCTGTTTTGGAAAATGTAGGGGGTGATGGATTCTCAGGGGAACGTAGCATGAACAGCCAAGCTTCTGGTATTGATACTGGCTGTAATGCAATGAGTGGTACGTCGACTTCCAAGAGATCAATTGTGTGAAGGGATTCTCCAGTACGAGGTACAGACAGACATTTATGTGGCCAGTAGCGAAAAATCAGAATGGTGTGTTGCTTCCCTGGTGCCAGGATCAAAGATGTCTCAGAGAGGGTGCAGAATGTTCTCACAGGGGAGAGGGGCCAGCAAGAGGTCAATGTCCACATTAGAACCAACAACATAGGAAGGGAAAAGGTTGAGAGTCTGAAGGGAGATTACAGACAGTTGGCAGGAATTTAAAAAGGAGGTTCTCGAGAGTAGTAATATCTGAATTAATCCCAGTGCTATGAGCTAGTGAGGGCAGGAACAGGAGGATAGAGCAGATGAATGCGTGGCTGAGGAGCCGGTGTATGGGAGAGGGAATCACATTTTTGGATCATTGGAATCTGTTTTGGGGTAGAAGTGACCTGTACAAGAAGGACGAATTGCACCTAAATTGGAAGGGGATTAATATACTGGCAGGGAACTTTGCTACAGCTGCTCTGGAGGATTTAAACTAGTAAGGGGTGGGGGGGTGGAGGGACCCAGGAAGATAGTGAGGAAAGAGATCAACCTGAGACTGATACAGTTGACAACAGAAGCGAGTCAAACACTCAGGGCGGGCAGGGACAAGTTAGGACCAATAAATTAAACTGCATTTATTTCAATGCAAGGGGCTAACAGGGAAGGCAGATGAACTCAGGGCATGGTTAGGAACATGGGACTGGGATAACATAGCAATTACAGAAACATGGCTCAGGGATGGGCAGGATTGGCAGCTTAATGTTCCAGGATACAAATGCAACAGGAAGGATAGAAAGGGACGCAAGAAAGGAGGGGGAGTGGTGTTTTTGATAAGGGATAGCATTACAGCTGCGCTGAGGGAGGATATTCCCTGAAATACATCCAGGGAAGTTATTTGGGTGGAACTGAAAAAAAGAAAGGGATGATCACCTTATTGGGATTGTATTATAGACCTCCTAACTATCAGAGGGAAATTGAGAAACAAACTTATAAAGGATCTCAGCTATCTGTAAGAATAATAGGGTGGTTATGGGAGAGGATTTTGACTTTCTAAACATAGACTGGGACTGCCACAGTGTTAAGGGTTTAGATGGAGAGGAATTTGTTAAGTGTGTACAAGACAATTTTCTGTTTCAGTATGTGGATGTACCCAGGAGAGAAGGTGCAAATCTTGACTTACTCTTACGGAATAAGGCAGAGCAGGTGACTGAGGTGTCAGTGGGGGAGCACTTTGGGGCCAGCGACCATAATTCTATTAGATTTAAAATAATAATGGAAAAGGATAGACCAGATTTAAAAGTTGAAATTCTAAATTGGAGAAAGGCTAATTTTGATGGTATTAGGCAAGAACCTTCGAAAGCTGATAGGGGGCAGATGTTCGCAGGTAAAGGGATGGCTAGAAAATGGGATGCCTTCAGAAATGAGATAACGAGAATCCAGAGAAAATATATTCCTGTTAGGGTGAAAGGAAAGATTGGTAAGTATAGGGAATGCTGGATGACTAAAGAAATTGAGGGTTTGGTTAAGAAAAAGAAGGAAGCATATGCAAGGTATAGACAGGATAGATTGAGTGAATCCTTAGAAGAGCATAAAGGCAGTAGGAGTATACATAAGAGGGAAATCAGGAGGGCAAAAAAGGAACATGAGATAGCTTTGTCAAATAGAATTAAGGAGAATCCAAAGGGTTTTTACAAATACGTTCAGGACGAAAGGGTAACTAGGGAGAAAATAGGGCCCCTCAAAGATCAGCAAGGCGGCCTTTATGTGGAGCCACAGAAAATGGGGGAGATACTAAATGGATATTTTGCATCATTATTTACTGTGGACAACGATATGGAAGATACAGACTGTAGGGAAATAGACAGTGACACCTTGCAAAATGTCCAAATTACAGAAGAGGAAGTGCTGGATGTCTTGAAATGCATAAAGGTGGATAAATCCCCAGGACCTGATCAGGTGTACCCTAGAACTCTGTGGGAAGCTACAGAAGTGATTTCTGGGCCTCTTGCTGAGATATTTGTACCATCGATAGTCACAGGTGAGGTGCCGGAAGACTGGAGGTTGGCAAACGTGGTGCCACTATTTAAAAAAGGTGGTAAAGACAAGCCAGGGAACTATAGACCAGTGAGCCTGACATCGGTGGTTGGCAAGTTGTTGGAGGGAATCTTGAGGGACAGGATTTACATGTATTTGGAAAGGCAAGGACTGATTAGGGATAGTCAACATGGCTTTGTGCGTGGGAAATCATGTCTCACAAACTTGATTGAGTTTTTTGAAGAAGTAACAAAGAGGATTGATGAGGGCAGAGTGGTAGATGTGATCTGCATGGACTTCAGTAAGGCGTTCAACAAAGTTCCTCATGGGAGACTGATTAGCAAGGTTAGATGTCATGGAATACAAGGAGAACTAACCATTTGGATACAGAACTGGCTCAAAGGTAGAAGACAGAGGGTGATGGTGGAGGGTTGTTTTTCAAACTGAAGGTCTATGATCAGTGGAGTGCCACAAGGATCAGTGCTGGGTCCTCTACTTTTTGTCATTTACATAAACGATTTGGATGTGAACATAAGAGATACAGTTAGAAAGTTTGCAGATGACACCAAAATTAGAGGTGTAGTGGACAGTGAAGAGGGTTACCTCAGATTACAACAGGATCTTGACCAGATGGGCCAATGGGCTGAGAAGTGGCAGATGGAGTTTAAATGCGAGGTGCTGCATTTTGGGAAAGCAAATCTTAGCAGGATTTATACACTTAATGGTAAGGTCCTAAGAAGTGCTGCTGAACAAAGAGACCTTGGAGAGCAGGTTCATAGCTCCTTGAAAGTGGAGTCGCAGGTAGATAGGATAGTGAAGAAGGCATTTGTATGCTTTCCTTTATTGGTCAGAAGATTGAGTACAGGAGTTGGGAGGTCATGTTGTGCCTGTGCAGGATATTGGTTAGGCCACTGTTGGAATATTGCATGCAATTCTGGTCTCCTTCCTATTGGAAAGATGTTGTGAAACTTGAAAGGGTTCAGAAAAGATTTACAAGGATGTTGCCAGAGTTGGAGGATTTGAGCTATCGGGAGAAGCTGAACAGTCTGGGGCTGTTTTGCCTGAAGCGTCGGAGGCTGAGGGGTGACCTTATAGAGGTTTTCAAACTTATGAGGGATATGGATAGGATAAATAGGCAAAGTCTTTTCCCTGGAGTCGGGGAGTCCAGAACGAGAGGGCATAGGTTTAGGGTGAGAGGGGAAAGATATAAGAGACCTAAGGGGCAACCTTTTCACACAGAGGGGGGAAGTGAATGGAATGAGCTGCCATAGGAATTGGTGGAGTCGAGATCATAGTGGTGCTGGAAAAGCAGAGCAGGTCAGGCAGCATCCGAGGAGCAGGAAACTTTTCCTGCTCCTCGGATGCTGCCTGATCTGCTCTGCTTTTCCAGCACCACCCTGATCTAGACTCTGGTTTCTAGCATCTGCAGTCCTGATTTTTACCTGGAGGAAGTGGTAGAGGCTGGTACAATTGCAACATTTAAGAGGCATTTGGATGGGTAAATGAATAGGAAGGGATTGGAAGGATATGGGCCGGGTGCTAGCAGGTGGGACTAGGTTGGGTTGGGATATCTGGTCGGCATGGATGGGTTGGACCGAAGGGTCTGTTTCCATGCTGTACATCTCTATGACTCTATGACTCTTAAGTTTCAATACATCTTTCCGATAGGAAGGAGACCAGAATTGCACACAATATTCCAACGTGGCCTTTCCAATGTCCTCTACAGCGGCAACAAACATCTAAAAATGTAGCACCAAAAAATGTGAATTATAGAACCCAATATTGCCCCATTTTCATCTTCAATAAACCAGCTTAAAATGTAACCAATCAATAAATCTCAAGCATTCATTACGAGATGGAGAGGCCTTGAGAGTCCTAAACATTCACGTCAAACACCATGAACTCTCATTGCATCAGGTCAAATCTCCTGCTGATTATACACCATATAGCTTCCCCTTAGCTGATGAACTCGCGCGCCTCCATTTTGAACACCAATTAAAAGAAGCACTGAGGGTGAAAGGGCGCAGAATGTGCTCTGATTCAGAAATTTCAATGACCATCATCAAAAATAACTGGTTGCACTATTAGAGTCTGAACTGATCAAGTGAAAAAACATAGCAGCCAACTGTGTCTTGGTCAGGATGTGAAGGAAAGAAAATGTGACATATCTACTTGACTTTGCCCTCTGCAAACTACCTGTTGTCGATGCGTCTGTCCAAGTCAGTGTTGGTAGGAGGAACCACTGCCAAGACCTTGCACAGCTAAAATCACACCTTCATATTGAGGACACCCTCACGATGTTGTCGGCACAAACAGATCCAGCAATTCAAAACTGAACAGCCATGTGGTACTTTGGGACAATGACAATTGTACTCAAATGCAATATGCAACCTCATGTTCCTGCGTAGTATCCCTTGCCCATTGCCACCAAGCCAGTGGAACAGCCTTGTTTCAAGAAGAAATACACAATAGTTTGCTCAGAGTAGCACCAAAGCATACCTAAAATGAAATATCAACCTAATGAAGCTACATCACAAGAGTACTTCACTGTCAAACAATGCATGTGATAGATAGGCTAAGCGATTCTATAACTCATGGAGCAGAACTCTGTTCTGGAGTGCTGCCACATCAGCAGTAAATGATTGTAGACAACTAAACAACCAACAGGATGAAGAACCTCCACAAATATTCCTGTCATCAATGATGAGAGAGTTGAACACTTTATATGAATTAAAAGCATCTGCAACTATCTTCAGCCTGAAGTGCTTAGTGGATGAGCCATCGCAGCCTTCTCCAGAGGCCTCCAGCATCACAGATGTCTGTATTCAGCTAATTGGATTCATTCAACATGATCGCAGTGTGGGTGCAGTTGCTGGACACTGGAAAAGCTATGGTGCAATATTTCCGTAATATCACTGAAGACTTATGCTCCAGAAGTGGCATATCCCTAGCCGAACTGTGCCAGTATAGGTACGATTATGGCATCTACTCAGCAACAGGCAAAATCCTTCAAGATATGTCCTGATCCACAAGAAGTGGGACAAGCCCAAACCAGCAAGTTACTGCCCCATTGGTCTGCTATCTATCATCAGCCAAGTGGTGGAAGGAGTCATTGATATTACTTTTGAGTAGGATTTACTCAGTATTAACCACTGTCACTCAGTTTGAGTTGTGCCAAGGCTGTTCAGGAAATGACCTGATTACAACCTTGTTCCAAACATGGACAAAAAAATTTAACATGAGCTGAGGTGAGAATGCAGAATTTCACTGAGTAAGGCATCAACAAGCCAGAACAAAACTGGAGTCAATGGGTATTGGGGGGAAGTTTTCACTCATTATAGTCACAGGTGACACCAAGGAAGATGGTTGTTGTTGTTGGAGGTCAATCATCTCAGTTTTGGGATATCACAACTTGAGTCTCTCAAGATCTATGTCCAAGGTCCAATTGTTTTTAGCTGCTTCACCAATGACCTTTCCAATAGAATGTTAGAAATGAGGATGGTTTGCTGCTGATTGCACAATTTTCAACATCATTCATGACCCTTCAGATACTGAAACAGCCCATGTGCATATACAGCAAGACCTGGACAGCATATGGATTTAAGCTGACGAGTGTCAAGTACCATTGTGTCACACCACTGTGTCACCATCACACAGAAGTATCAAATATTGACCATCTTCAACAAGAGAGAATCTAACCACTTCTCCTTGTGTTCAATAATATTACCATCATTGACTCACCCACTATCAACATCCTGGATGTTATCATTGATCAGAAACTGAACTCAACCACCATATAAATACTATGGCTGCAAGACCAGATCAGAGACAAAGAATTCTGCAGTGACTAACTCACCTCATGACTCCTCAGTGCCTCTCTACCATTCACAAGTCAGCAGGGTCAGCAGTCTGCTTGCCTCTCTGAGTATAGCTCCAACAACACTCAAGAAGTTTGACACCATTCAAGTCAAAGCAGCAGGCTTTACTGGCACCAATCCATTAGCTTAAACATTCGCTTTCTCCACCACTGATGTACAATGACAGCGATGTATACCATCCACCATATGTATTCTTGCAATGCATCATGGATCATTTGACACTGCCTTTCACACCTTCAACCTCTAGTACGTGGAAACACAAAAGTTGTATGAAAACACCACCAGCTACAAGTTTCTGTCCAAGCCACACACCATCCTGGCTTGGAACTAAAGCTATTCCTTTAATGTTGCTGGATGAGAATCCTGGACCTCCTTTCCTAACAGCAATATGGGTGTACTTAACGCTAAAGACAGGAGTGTTTCAAGGAAACAGCTCACCATAACCTTCTCCAAGACAATTAATGATGGATAATAAATATCCGTTGATGTCCACATCCCATGAATCAATAAATTAAAAAAAAATTCTTTTGTAATATTCATTTGTTTTATGTGGTGAAAATATTTCGCAATGATTAAGAGTTGGAGGAACAGGACCTTTTGGTTCACCTTGTCCATGCAGACTAGATGTCCTAGACTGATCTTGTCCCATTCACCAGCATTTAGCCCAGATCCCTCTAAATTCTTTCTATTCATGTACTCATCTAGGTACCCTTTAAATGTTGTAATCGTACCCACCTCCACTACTTCCTCTGGCAGCTCACTGCATACACGCACCACTCTCTGTGTAAAAAGGTTACCCCTCAGATCCCTTCTAAATCTTTTCCCCTCACCTTAAACCTATACCCTCGAGTTTTGGACTCCCCTATCCTGGGAAAAAGACTTTGGCTGTTTACCCTAACCACCTCAATAATGTCACCCCTCTGCTTTCGACACTCCAGGGGAAAAAGCTCCAGTCTTTTCAGCCTCTCCCTACAGCTTCAACCCTCCAATCCTGGCAACATCCTTATAAATCTTTTCTGATCCCTTTCAAATTTAACAACATCCTTATTATAGCATGGAGACCAGAACTGAATGCAGTATTCCAATAGTGGCCTCACCAAGATTATCCTTAGTCAACATTCCTGCGATGGCTATATACCTTGATGTTCCATCATCTGTTATCTCACGGAATTCTTGTACTCCAATGTTGTTAGATCATGTGGTCATTTACTAACAGAAATATTGTTCATCGTTATCGAAAATCTTGACTCACACTTTGTTAGCTCTTAGCAGCTACTTCCCAACTTTCTAAGCACAGTGGCTCAGTGGTTAACAATGCTGCCTCAGTGCCGGGGACCTGGGTTCGATTCCAGCTTTGGGTTATTGTGTATGGAGTTTACGGTCGGTTTCCTCTGGTTGTTCCAGTTTCCTCCCACAGTCCAGAGATGTGCAAATTAGGTGGATTGCTAAATTACTCATAATGTTCAGGGATGTGTAGGTTAGGCGCATGAGCCACGAGAAATGCAGGGTTACAAGGATAAAGTAGGGGATGGGTCTGGGTGGGATGCTTTTCAGAAGGTTGGTGTGAATTTATTGGGTCGAAAGGCCAGTTTCCACATTGTGAGGATTCTATAAAGTCTCTCTTCCTGGGTTGCTAAATGTTTGTTCTCTTGGTTTCCTTAAAGCTGCTACCTTTAGGTAATTCAAGTTTCCTCCACTTGATTTCGTGCAAGTACCTCTGCCAGGGTCTCTGGAAAGCATTTTACCAGAAGCTTTTCAAGGTCTTCTTTCTGAGCCTCTGAAAGTGCCTTTTGCTGGAGCTTGACAGTCTGTCTCCCTCAGTCCCATACCAGTTAGTTTGCTCATTTGTGGGCAGGACTACGGGAGATTTGCATTACATATGTAAAATCTACTCTGGACAATCATGCAGTTCAGATCCAGCATTATTTATTTCTCTACTTTTTCCAATGCAGTGACCATAAAATTGAAACCAGCAATAATTTGAAGCTGAAGATTGAGACTTTATGTAACCCTAAGCTTTGGATATTGTTGACAAGGAGAACAATTCAGATTCTGGACCTGCTTTCTTTTGGTTGTCCTTGACAACCGTAGCTAGTGTCACAGTGGTAGACTCTGTGAAAAGAGTATTAGGTAAACCTGCTGGCATTTTTTTTCAATATGATCTAATAGATGATGCTCCTGATTTTTGCTGTGCAGGAGATTTCTGTGCCTTTTCTTACATGTCTCTCACAAGCATTTGAATGTTGCACTCATGTGCTACCAAGCCAAGTCATTTCTTGCACCTGGTTTGTTGTTCATGTTGTTGCAATTTTTAAATGTCCTTTTAAATACATATTTCTTAGGGAATTTAGCCTCTGTTTTAAGTGATTTATGAATGTAATTTGTCTGAAAGAGGCTTCATTGATTGACTGTTTAAAATGGTTCAAAAAAGATGTCCAATACCATCTTTTCAGAGCACACTGACGCAAATTGACATTTTAGTTTTTAGTTAATTTTCATTTTGGCTTTGTCTTTTCAATATGGGAAGTCATGCAGCCTGTTGATAGGTATCTCATGTGTAGGTTAGTTTAGGTTTATATTAAATTATACAAAAGTCTTTTGATGAATATGCCTTTTGAGTGGCAGGACTGACTCACAGTTTACACAGATTAAGAATGGTGGAAGCAAATTTTACTGAAATACTCTGATTGTTATAAATGACAACTGAAGGACTGGAAAAGAGAAGACACATTACCAACAGGTTTTAATTAAAGATGGTTAATTATTTTATATACCTGAACTGAAATACAATATATTGTTTGGAAATATATTGTTTTCATTTCATAATTTTGTTAATTAGTTTCCTTGAGTACATTGGTCCGACGATCCTAGCTGATCCCAGGAAGTGATGGAAATGAATGCATGGCTTGGAGGGAAACTTACAAACTTATGTGGTCTCCATGCATCTGCTACCTTTGTCCTTCTTAGTAGTAGAGGTCATATGTCTGGAAGGTATGTTATGGTGGAAAATCCAAATGATGGTGTAACATATGTTACTGTAACAAACACAGAAGAAAGATCAGACCATAAAGAGAGAGAGGTCTTAGACACTACACTAGAGAACGTGGTTCAGTAACCTGTAATGTATCATGAAAATAAGGATTGTTACAATACTGAAGAGAGTAGAGAGCCTTAAGATAACAAGCCAGCAGCCTATAGGAATGTATGTGTAGACATTCACAGCTCAGAGATGCTAGTCGAGGTATCTAACTATGCTGATAATAAGGTTAGCATAAAGCATGGTTCCAGAAAGGGAAGTCTGCTGAAGTCAGATCACAATCCACGAGGTGCAGGACTGAAATAGAAAAATTCCAATGATTAGGACAGAACCTTGGAAGATTTCAACTATGAGGCAGCAGAGTGGAAAGATTCCAAAGAATTGGAAAGAACCTTGGACAACTTTGAAGACTCAGGAACACACATTGGGAAAATACCTAAGAATAATCAAACTTAATTGGAAGACATTCAATAATAGACCTGATAAATTTAAGTAATCACCCAGATCATTGTGGCTGAGGTTGGTAGTTCCAATTGAGGCATTGCAATTGCCACAAAAATGTGAAAATGCTGAGGGTCCAGAACAAGGCCAGAAATGCTGTGATAATAGCACTTTCAGCACTGCGGAACTATGATGGATTTGCATGCAAAGGCATTCAGACACCAAATCAATACAATCTCGTATGTTGTAGGTCCTCCAGCAGATGACAATCTAGTAAGAGAACAGTATTAGAAAATAAATACAGATTTTAAAGCATTCATTAAGGCAGCAACATGTACTTCAGTCCAAAAAGGAAAACTAGTCACAATTTAAACCTTGATATAGCAATGGGGAGAATTTACTGAATCATATGTAATAAATTTATATTAGTTGGTATGATAAGAGCTTTAACAGATTGTTTAATTAGAGATTGCATAGTAGTTGGTATTAGGAACAAAAGCTTGTCAGATTTCCTTCAATTTAAAGAGGACTTAATATTGGAAAAAGCAATTCAGTATGCTAGCCAGTTGGATATTAGGGCCCAAAATCAGTCTACTCTTTGAAGAAGTACCAGAGTATCTTCTCAATAGGTTGGATGTGTAAGGCACAAGATGGCATCATCCCCTTCACCAAATCTTACCTCAAAGCCAAAGTTTGAGAGCTCAATAGTCAGTATGGTGGCCAATTATTTGAAAAGAAAAAGAAAATTTTAACCCTGTCATGTCACATTTGTATTCTCCAATAGTCAAGTGCCAACAAAGCTGTTAATTTCTTCGAAATTTCCAGAACGATCATGGGAGAGGCAAAAATGTCTAACCTCTGTCCGACCCAGAAGAAACTACAGAGTTGTGAATGCAGCCGTGCCCATTTCAAAAACCAGTCTTCCTTCCATTGTTCCATCTACACTTCCTGCTGTCTTGGGAAATGCAGCCAACATAATCAAAGACCTCTCTCACCCAGTTATACTCTCTTCCACCCTCTTTCTTTGGGCAGAAGATACAAAGTTGGAAAACACATACCAACAGATTTAAGAATAGCTGCTTCTATGTTGTTATCAGACTTATGAATGGGCCCCTCATAATTGGAGTTAATCTTTCTCTGCACCTGCTCTGCAGCTGTAACACTATACTGTGCATTCTGTTCTATTACCTGTTGCATTTATGTAATGTATTATTTGTGTAGTTAGCGTGCAAAACAATACTTTTCACTGTATTATGGTACATGTGACAATAATAAATCAAATCAAATCAAATCAATATGTTTATTTGATTTCAAAGGAAAGATGCTCTTTGTAATGATAGGTGAATATTTAAGATGGTAGAAGGATTAACACTTCATTCAATCACAGTTAAAAATCACACAATGCCAGGTTATAGTCTAACAGGTTTTTTTGGATGTACAAGCTTTTGGAGCACTGCTCCTTCGTCAGGTAGCCAGCAGTGCAATATCAAGCCAAAAGGATGGCACAGTGGCTCAGTGGTTAGCACTACTGCCTCACAGGGACCTGGGTTCGATTCCACCCACAGGTGACTGTGCAAACTCCACACAGACATTCTCCCTGTGCCTACATGGGTTTCCTCCAGGTCCTCAGGTTTCCTTCTACAGTCCAAACGATTTGCAGGTTAGATGGATTGGCCATGCTAAATTGCCCATAATATTCAGGGGTGTGTGGATTAGCTATGGGATATACAGGGTAAAAAGAAAAGGTAGGGGGATGGCTATGTGTGGGATGCTCTTTGGGGGGTTGATGTGGACTCAATTGGCCAAATGGTCTGCTTCCACACAGTAGGGATTCGATTCAATGATTTAAATATAACCTCTCAGCACCAAGAGAAGGTGAAGGAGGTGTTGGAGTACATTGGCACAGTAAGAGAATTGGCTTGTGGGAAGGTGTTCTTTTTCAGGTTGGAGACTTGTGGGGTTCCACAGGATTCAGTGCTTGGACAGCAACTGGTTACAACATTAATTGATGACTTGGATGAAGGAAGTGAATGTACTGTAGCCAAATTTGCAGCTGACACAAAAATATGTGAAAAGGCAGGTTGTGAGAGGGATACAAAGAGTTTACAGAGAGATATTGATTAGTTAAGTAAGTAGGAAAAGGTTGGAAAATGGAGTACAATGTGGAAAAATGTGAAGTTAATTTTGTAAGGGAGGACAAGAAGAAGAGAATATTATTTAAATCGAGAAAAACTGCAGGATTCTACAACTTAAGGGGCCTTAGGGGTATTTGTACATGAAACATAGAAAACTGGCATAAAATAAAGTAAAGAAATTACTGCTGAAGCTCAGCAAGTCTGACAACTTCTGTGAGGAGAACGAGTTAACATTTTGAATCAGGTGACTCTTAATCAGAACTGACTCAAAACATTAACTCTGCCTTCTCCCCATAGATGCTGCCAGACCTGTTGAGTTTTGACAGAAAGCTAGCACACATATGCAGCAGGTAATCAGGAAGGCTAATGGAATGTTAGTCCTTATTTTAAGGCGAGGGAAGTATAAGAGTAGGGAAGTTTTATTGCAACTGTACAAGGTGCTGGGGAGATCACATTTGGAATATTGTGACCAGTTTTGGCCCCCTTATTTAAGGGAATATGTAAACTACTCATATATAAACTACTCATTTAAAGTACCCCTTATATAAACTACTCATTTAAAGTAGTTTATATAAGGTTCACTGAGATGATCCCTGGTATGGAGGGATTGTCTCATGAGCAAAGGCTAAACAGATTGGGACTCTACTCACTGGAGTCTAGAAGAATGAGAGGTGATATTGAAACATGCAGGGTTCTTACAAGGCTTGACAGGGTAAATGCTATGGGAATGTTTCCTCTCATGGTAGAGTCTGGGACAAGAGGATATGGTCTAAGAATAAAGGGGTGCCAATTTAAGACTGAGATGAGGTGAGATTTCTTCTCTGAGGGTTGTGAGTCTTTGGAAGTCCCTGTCACAGAGTTCCTGTGGGGGCAGAGTCCTTGTATTTGTTTAAGGCTGAGATAGATTTGTTATGAGTAGAGAAAGGGGAAAAGGCAGGAAAGTGGATGTGAGGAATATCAGATCAGCTATGATACTATTGAATGGCAGAGTAAGCACAATAGCCCAAATGGTCTATTTATTTTCTTATTTCTTATGGTTTTAAATGATAAACACCAGAGAAAAATAAACAGCAGAAGTAATAAAGCTCTTGACACAGCAAAAGCACCATCAACTTTAAAACCAGATCATAAAGTCTGATTAAATGACAAAAAATTAAAGGCAACAGTCATTGAGGTAACAATGTAACCAAGTTCTATCACCTTCCAAGCTACCTTTCCCCCACTCCTACCTCCCAGGCTCTTTCTTTATCTCTCAGCCTCCTCCTCCCCCCCAACCCCGCCACATTCCTGCTGAAGGGAATATGTCCAAAACGTTGACTTTCCTGTTGCTCAGATGCTGCCTGATCTGCTGTGCTTTTCTAGCGCCACACTTTTCGACTCATATAATTTTAGACCACTGAAGGAAATATTCAATAAAAACCAAGAAGACATTGGACTCATCTGAGAGAAGAAGTGAGACCAAGTACAATTATCATAGAATGTGAGACAGATATATTCAAGCTTCATAAATACTGTACAGTTCCAGAGATCGTAGAGAGCCATCGCCGTTGGAAGTCAAGCAAAGCAGATTAGGACCTCTGGTCACAGTTCCAAC
Organism: Chiloscyllium plagiosum; assembly: GCF_004010195.1. Classification (NCBI taxonomy): domain Eukaryota; kingdom Metazoa; phylum Chordata; class Chondrichthyes; order Orectolobiformes; family Hemiscylliidae; genus Chiloscyllium; species Chiloscyllium plagiosum. Next base: position 16,903,994 of record NC_057724.1, read on the forward strand.
TCAGAGATTCGGACCTAGCTAAGGTGGAGATGGTAATAATGATTTTAGTGATAGTAAGGACAATGTAAATAATTAAAACTAATTGTTGGGAATTACATAAACCAAAGAATAGAGAAACGTGGGAGAGGTTGTATGATGGAATACATGAATGATGGTAATATATTGATGTTGCTCTAACTTCAGTAAAATTACACTGGTAGAAACATATAAAAAAAGGTTTCAAACTCTGCATGAATAAACTATATTCAGTACCTTGTAAAATGTAGATGCAAATAAAAAATGATCTCGTACAGAAGAAGTGAAAACACCTTCCTCTAGGATAAGAAACCAGCAGTCTCTCAGAGCATATCTATAGATACCCACAGCCCAGAGTTACAAAGAAAACTATCTATCTATGCTAATATTACAGTTAGCATGAAGCATAGATTAAAACAGAAGGAACTGTTGAAGTAGTCTTGAATTGAAATAGATGATTTTTCAATTGGCTAATTTGTTTTGAATCTTTATACTTCTTTACTGACAGCATAAATTGTTTTCTCTTAATGCCTTTGTTATTTACAACATCTTTAACTGAACCTTAATAATTAGTTTCTTGTATAATTTTTATTTGGCAAGGCAATGTCATCCATGACTACCAATGTTAATAAACTCAACATGTCAAATTTCTAGTAAAAGGACAGCCATTACATCTTAATATTAAATACCCAATTATTTATGTTGTTCAGTCGACACTTTTAATTTCAACAATGACTATTCCAGTTAATTCCAATTACGTTAAGTATCCTTCATAGTGTTTGACCTGGAATCCATTCCAGTCATCTCTTTTCTACAAATGCCTGTTCCCAGTACTTCGATCTCCAGTTCCAAGATCAGAAACATATGCTTCTTGAAATGGCCAGAAATTGAATAACTGAGTAATTGAAAAATATGTGGAAAAGTCAAACTAATTGGCTTTCTCTGCTACATACATTTAGCTCACATATGTCAAATAGATTTGAAGTGCTAATAAAGATTAACATAGTACTTCCAATTTGTTATGACCCTATACATAATTCTTGCATTAAATTTTAACTAACCGCTCGTAACACTTTTTGCAATTTGCCTTCAGATGTTTTACTCCATTAAATACACTACATAACTGTAAGTTGCTGTAACACCCAATACAGGGTCATAATGGTAAATGAATTTTTTTTACTTTTATGATGCAATGAGAATGAGGTTTGGTAAATGGACAAATTTTATTTCTGTTGAAGAAAAGAAGTACTGAAAGTCAGCTGGTGTGTAAATCAGACTGTTAACGTGTGTGGTATACAATTTTATTGATGATCTGTATCTACATATGTCCTCCTGCATGCTAAATGTGAGAAAACATCCTGATAATTGGGAATGGTGGCACTCTTAATCTGTGCTGTGGTATATATTGCTAAGTCTGTCCTTCTCTCAGAGTTGTGTTTGTCATGGTCCTATAGAAATATAAGACATGCTGTGGGTAGATTCACTTCAACTAATCCTTCCAAGTTACTGTCATTATATAGGGAAGATACCCACAGAAACCTTCCGCAGAAGATAACACATTAATGTTACCTGCATGGAAAAGCACTAGAACAACAATTTAGAAATGTAAAATACTGCTGAAAATCCAAACCAAAAATAGGAAATGCTGGAGAAACTCAGCAGGTGTGGCAGCATCTGTGGAGAGAGAAACAGAGTTAATGTTTCGGGTTGAGTATGATTGAAGAAGAGTTACAGTAGACCCAAAACACTCGCTGTTTCTCTCCCTGGAGGTGCTGCCAGACCAGCTGAGTTTCTTCAGTGCTTCCTGTTTCATTGAGAAATACCCAATGGGTACAGGCCGGTAAAGGGTTGGGACTGAGAAAAGGTGGGGAAATGAGGAAGCTGGAGATATCTGCATTCATCCCTTGTGGTTGGAGGGTTCCTAGGAGGAAGATGAGCCGCTCTTCCTCCAGGCGTCGTGTTGCCATGGTCTGGCGATGGAGGAGGCCAAGGACCTGCATGTCCTTGGCGGAGTGGGAGGGGGAGTTAAAGTGTTCAGCCACGGGGCAGTTGGGTTGGTTGGTGCGGGTGTCCCAGAGGTGTTCTCTGAAACGTTCCGCAAGTAGGTGGCCTGTCTCCCCAATGTATAGGAGGCCACATCGGGTGCAGCAGATGCAGTAAATGATGTGTATGGAGGTGCAGGTGAATTTCTGATGGATATTGAAGGATCCCTTGGGGCGTTGGAGGGAAGTGAGGGGAGAGGTGTGGGTGCAAGTTTTACATTTTTTGCGGTTGCAGGGGAAGGTGCCGGGAGTGGAGGTTGGTCAGCACCGCCTCCTTGACCTTCAATCTTCTTCCCGACCTCTCCGCCCCCACCCCCGCTCCGGCCTATCACCCTCACCATAACCTCCTCCCACCTATCGCATTCCCAACGCCCCTCCCCCAAGTCCCTCCTCCCTACCTTTTATCTTAGCCTGCTTGGCACACCCTCCTCATTCCTGAAGAAGGGCTTATGCCCGAAATGTCGATTCTCCTTTTCCTTTGATGCTGCCTGACCTGCTGCGCTTTTCCAGCAACACATTTTTAAGCTCTGATCCCCAGCATCTGCAATCCTCACTTTCTGCTACAGGCCAGTAAAGACTAGTTAGTTCCTTCCAGAAAGAGTCTCTAATTAAACAGCCCCTTCATGTACAAACTGTCTTAACCAAAGTCAACCTTAAAATTAGTATTGAAATGACCCATGAAACAAAAGCAACAATCAGCTGCTGTGCAATAGTTTAACACCTAAAATTTCGACTGTTACTGCAAACCAAGGAAACCACAACTAAGATGAAATTTCTGATGAAGTGCGTGATCTTGTAAACTTATGATTTATGATTGAACTATGATTCAAGCAGTGTGTGACAAATGACAGGGAATGGAAAACAGGATCCATACTTGATATGATGGTGTCATTCCCCACAACACTTTTGTTTTTCATGGTGATTAATGGAATGATTATATACAACAAGTGGGACTCTTCAGCGACTGAAAGCCAAAATGGGAAAAACTGTCCACACACAAAATAAAAGACCAATCTTGATTTCACATTCCACTTTTTATCATGTACCATAGTTTAGCTCCATCTTAGTCTGCGTGCCCACATTCTCAATGTGGCAAACATACAAGCCTGGAAAAACCTGGAAGAATGATGACACTCCTGAAGAAAGCCTGGTCTTAGTTGTCAACCAACTCATCTTCTCTGCTCAGCTGGAGTCCTGCAGCTCCTGGTTAGCTCATGTCGCTGCTGCTGTTTTCCTTATCTTCCCCCATGTGGTGTGAGAGACAGAGTCACAGCATCCCAGCTTCTTCAGGGTGGATAAACAAAATAAAAGATTATAGTCCAACAGGTTCATTTGGAAGTAGAAGCTTTTGGAGCACTGTTTCTTTATTAGGTAGCTAACTTCTACCTCCAATTAAACTTGCTGGGCAGGGTGGCATGGCGGCTCAGTGGTTAGCACTGCTGCCTCACAACACTAGGGACCTGGGTTCAATTCCTGCCTTGGGCAGCTGTCTATGTGGAGTTTGAATATGTTCCCTGTGTCTGTGTGGCCCTGCTGTGGTTTCCTCCCTCAGTCCAAAGATGTGCAGGTCAGGTGAAATGGCCATGCTAAATTACCCATAGTGTCAGGTCCATTAGTCAGGAATAAATATAGGGGAATGGGTCTGGTGGGTTACTCTTCAGAGGATTGATGTGGACTTGTTGGGCTGAAGGGCCTGTTTCCGTACTGTAGGGATTCTAATCTTCTTGAAAAAAACCTGGTGATGTGTGATTTTTAACTTTGTCCACCACAGTCCAACACCGACACCTCCACATCAAAATAAAAGATGACAAAGGAGAAATATCAAAAGTGGCAAATGGCTTCAGTTTCATCTTGAGAAGGATCTGAGTGTTCCATCAACTCTTTGGTTAAATTAAGGGCAAAAGGGTAACTAGGGAGCGAATAGGGCCCCTCAAAGATCAGCAAGGCGGCCTTTGTGTGGAGCCACAGAAAATGGGGGAGATACGAAATGAATATTTTGCATCAGTATTTACTATGGAAAAGGAGAAAGTGAGGTCTGCAGATGCTGGAGATCAGAGCTGAAAATGTGTTGCTGGAAAAGCGCAGTAGGTCAGGCAGCATCCAGGGAACAGGAGAATCGACGTTTCGGGCATAAGCCCTTCTTCAGGAATGGCTTCCTGAAGAAGGGCTTATGCCCGAAACATCGATTCTCCTGTTCCCTGGATGCTGCCTGACCTGCTGTGCTTTTCCAGCAACACATTTTCAGCTTTACTATGGAAAAGAATATGGAAGTTATAGACTGTAGGGAAATAGATGGTGACATCTTGCAAAATGTCCATATTACAGAGGAGGAAGTGCTGGATGCCTTGAAATGGTTAAAGGTGGAAAAATCCCCAGGATCTGATCAGGTGTACTCGAGAACTCTGTGGGAAGCTAGAGAAGTGATTGCTGGGCCTCTTGCTGAGATATTTGTATCAGCGATAGTCACAGGTGAGGTGCTGGAAGACTGGAGGTTGGCAAATGTGGTGCCACTGTTTAAGAAGGGCGGTAAAGACAAGCCAGGGAACTATAGACCGGTGAGCCTGA
>NC_057724.1:16909184-16940094 GCF_004010195.1 Chiloscyllium plagiosum
TCCTATTGGAAAGATGTTGTGAAATTTGAAAGGGTTCAGAAAAGATTTACAAGGATGTTGCCAGGGTTGGAAGATCTGAGCTATAGGGAAAGGCTGAACAGGCTGGGGCTGTTTTCCCTGAAGCATCGGAGGCTGAGGGGTAACCTTATAGAGCTTTACAAAATTATGAAGGGCATAGATAGGATAAATAGACAAAGTCTTTTTCCTGGGGTCGGGGAGTCCAGAACTAGAGGGCATAGGTTTAGGGTGAGAGGGGAAAGATATAAAAGAGACCTAAGGGGCAACTTTTTCATGCAGGGGATGGTACGTGTATGGAATGAGCTGCCAGAGGATGTGGTGGAGGCTGGTCCACTTGCAACATTTAAGAGGCATTTGGATGAGTATATGAATAGGAAGGGTTTGGAGGGATATGGGCCGGGTGCTGGCAAGTGGGACTAGATTGAGTTGGGATATCTGGTCAGCATGGACGGGTTGGACCGAAGGGTCTGTTTCCATGCTGTTCATCTCTATGACTCTATGACTCTAAAGAGTCAGCAGGATGCAGAATATAGGTGCCCATAGTTTTAACTCTTGTATCATTGGATCCCAATTTGCAAACCACTTATGAGTCTTTCTCTTGCCCCACCGTGAGGCTTGGCCAGTTTGGAAGTGTAGATTGTTAAGGTGACAGTGGGCAGGTAGAATCAGCAACAGGCCAGTAATAATGATGCCCTACCCAAATTCTGCCCCTGTTTTCTCCTGGCGGGAGTGGGTATTTATGTAACTAGCTCTTTGTTTCCTTGGTGCCCTCCTCGTGCAATTGTGAGGCCAGTGAAGAGGAAGTGCTTGCTATTGCAATATTTAAGACTCAGTTGCAACCTCATATCAGACACTGCTTGCCAGGAACTCCCTGTCACATTAAGGTGCCTGTCTGAGGCCCAGAAAGCAAAGCTCCACCCTGATTCATGGTCAGGGAGCTCAGGTGGGCAGGGAGGTGGAGAGCAGGGCAGTCTTTTTCTTCTGCTGACTGCCAAAGGAGGCCATGCCGTAAGCATAAACAAACCTGGGTCCAGACAGTGTCCCAGTTTAAAAGGAGTTTCAACAATGCAGGAAGACATTCAGTGACATTGTGTGCTCTGCACGAGTGAGTGTCACCATCTTCTCTCTGCTACGTCACACACTCACAGGATCACCACGCACTCTGCCTCAGTCATGGCACACACCTCTCACCAAGGATCATGGGACTCAAAGAGTTTGGTACTGGAAAAGCACAGCCAGTCAGGCAGCATCCAAGGAACAGGAGAGTTGACATTTCGAACATTAGCTCTTCACCAGGAATGAGGGGGTGCCCCAAGAAGGCTGAGAGATAATTGGGAGGGGGTGGGGCTGGGGGTAAGGTAGCTGGGAATGCGATAGATAGATGAAAGTGAGGGGTGAAAGTGATAGGTCGGAGAGGAGGGTGGAGTGGATAAGTGGGAAGGAAGATGGGCAGGTAGGAGAGTTCAAGAGGGCAGTGCCAAGTTGGAAGGTTGTATCAGGGATAAGATTGGGGGAGGTGTCCATGATTTGGCTTCAGCGGTGTAGAGGTCGGTACGCCAAACTACCACTGCACCCCCATCAACTCCCCCCCCCACCCCATCTGCTGGTTTGTTGGTGAGGTTGGGGTTGGAGCGGAGGGAGTGGAGGGCTGTGCATTGTGAGGGTGAGAGATTGGAGTGGGTGAGGAGAGTGGGCAGGTTGAGGCAGTCAATGTCAAGCGGCAGTTGAAAATGAAGAGATCGAGGGCAGGTAACAGACCAGCATGGGGTGTCCTGTTACCCGCCCTTGATCTCTTGATTTCCAACTGCTGCCTTGCCTTACCCACTCTCGCGGACCTACGCATCCTCCTACTGCCCCCTCAACAATGACCTTACCTCACATCACCAAAACATCATCTCCCAGACTATTCGCAACAACATCACCTCAGGGGATCTCACACCCACAGCTTCCAACCTCATAGCACGGGAACCCCATATCGCATTGTTCTACCTCCTATTCAAACTCCACAAACCTGACTGCCCTGGTCGACCCATCATCTCTGCCTGCTCCTGCTCCACCGAATTTACCTCTGCATGTCTTGATACCATCCTGTCTCCTTTCATCCAGGGTCTCTCCACCTACTTTCGGGACACCACCCATGCACTCCAACTCCTCCATAACTTTCGTTTCCCCGGCCCCCAATGCCTCTTCTTCACCATAGACATCCAGTCCCTACACACCTCATCTGCCATGACGAAGGCCTCCAAGCCCTCCATTTCCTCCTCTCCACCAACCCAACCAGTATTCTTCCTCATTTGTTTGGCTAAACTGGTCCTCACCTTCAACAATTTCTCCTTTGAATCTTTTCCACTTCCTCCAGACCAAAAGGGTAGTCATGGGCACCCATATGCGCCCCAACTATGCCTGCCTCTTCATTGGATATGTGGAACAGTCCATCTTCTGCAGTTACACCAGCACTATTCCCCACCTTTTCCTTCGCTACATCAATGACTATGTTGGCACCACCTCTTGCTCCCACAAGGAGGCTGAATAGCTCATCAACTTCACTAACACCTTCCACCCTGACCTCAAATTCACCTGGACCATCTCAGTCACCTCCCTTTCCTTCCTGGACCTCTCCATTTCTGGTGACCAACTCAAAACGGAAATTTACTTCAAACCCACCAACTCTCACAGCTACCTAGACTACAACTCGTCCCACCCTGCTTCCTGTAAAAACATCATTCCTTATTCCCAATTCTTCCACTTCTGCTGCATCTGCTCCCTGGATGACCAATTCCACCTTAGAACATCCCAGGTGGCCTCCTCCTTCAAAGTCCACAGTTTCCCCTCCCATGTGGTCGATTATGCCCTCCAGTGCATCTCCTTCACTTCCTGCACCTCTGTCCTTGAACCCCATTACTCCAATTGCAACAAGGACAGAACCCCCCCCCCCCCCCCCCCCGGTCCTCACTTTCCACCAACCTCAGGATACATCGCATCATCCTCTGCCACTTCTGTCACCTACAAACAACCTCACCACCAGGGATATATTTCCATCCCCACCTCTATCTGTGTTCCATAGAGACCATTCCCTCTGCAACTCCCTTGTTAGGTCCACCCCCCTTACCAACCCACCAGTCACTCCTGGCACATTCCCCTGCCACCTCAAGAAGTGCAAGACCTGCGCCCTACAACTCCCTCCTCACCTTCATCCAAGGCCCTAAAGGATCCTTTCACATCTGACAGAGATTAACCTGTACTTCCACACACGTCATCTAATGAGTCCATTGCTCTTGATGTGATCTCCTCTATAATTGAAGAGACAGGATGCCAACTTGTGGCATGTTTCAAAGAACATATCTAGGACACATGCATTAAACAGCTCCAGTGCCCTGTTGCTGAACACTTGAACTCCCCTTCCCACTCTGCCAAGGACACACAATCCTGGGCCTCCTCCATCACCAAACTCTAACCACCCGATGCCTGGTGGTAGAACACCTTATCTTCCACCTTGGGACCCTCCAACCACATGGGATCAATGTGGATTTCACCAGTTTCCTTATTTCCCCTTCCCCATCTTATCCTAACCCAAACTTCCAACTTGGCACAGGCTTCTTGACCCACCCATCTTCTTTCCAATCTACCTGCTCCACTTTCTTCTCCTATCACCTTCACTCCCACATTCATCTTCCTATCACATTCCCAGCTACCTTGCCCCAGCCCCACCCCTCTTCCATTTATCCCTCAGCCCCCTTGAGCCATTCCCTCATTCATGATGAAGAGCTTTTGCTCAAGACATCGATTCTCCTGCTCCTTGAATGCTGCCTGACCAGCTGTGCTATTCCAGCACCATGCTCATCAACTCAGATCTCCAGCATCTACAGTCCACACACTCTCCTAAGGATCATGGACTACACCTCTTACAATTTCATTCATCTTGACCAACTCAACGGTTCTGACCCACATGATCCTCCCAAACTACTTACCCCGCCTGACCTCTGTGCTTCCTTCTTAGTCTTTGGGACCACCTCACCATCTTCTGAGCTCCTGCATCACGATTAACTGCTCCTCCATCTACTTTCAGCATGCTCAATCCCTCTCTTTTTGAAAAAAATTGATTTCTCCACAGCATCAGTCCAACCTACCAAGATTCCCTGGGTTGGATGTTTCTAACTGTATGGGAATGCATCCCTCGGCTATAGTATGAACTAACCCCCTGGACTGGAATTCGACAAGTGCTGGTGATAGCTCTGGCTCACAGTTGTTTCCCCTTCACCCAACAACATATTCCCTTTGACAATTGAAATGGTTATTTGTTTCTCAAAAGATGAGGTGGTGGAAAATCTCAGTTGCACTTCATGTCAAAACTGAGGCAGAGAAGAGGAAAATCATGCCTTATCAAGATGTGAGATGGTATCAGTTAATAATGTTTTATTCATTCACGGAGTCCAGTTGGCACTGGCTCGGCCAGCATTTATTCTCTCCAAGTGTCCTTGAGAACACCTTCATCAGCCTGCCTGGCAAAGATATGCTCTCAACTGTGTTTGGGTCCTGATAGGAGGGGTGAGGGAATATTGCAACCAGACAAAGATGACTGGCAGAAGTAGATCAAAGATCCATCCAACCTGCCCATTTGGTTGGGATGCCACTGATGAATTACGTATTAATATTATAATCATACAAACTCTCCTCACCCACCCTGAACCCAGGGAATCACTTGAAAACATGTATAAAATAAACAGATTGGACAACCGAGACAATTAGGGAGGAAATATCTGGGAAACCTCCCTCTAAAAGAACTTTGATCATAGAATCCCTACAGTGTGGAAACAGGCCCTTCAGCCCAACACGTCCTGGCAGGGATAGGCATCAAAATGGGTCCATAATGGTTGAAGAAGTTAAGGAGGGAAATATTGGAAGAGGAGATATTTAGAGAATAAGCATGAAAATATCCGGAGGTGAGGCAGAGACTGGGAAAGGGATCTGCTACAAACAATGCTTCAAGCAATAAGAGCAGAACTGGAAACAAAAGCAAGGTATTTGAGCAAGGAGGGTGGCAAAGAAAAGGGAGCCAAACTTGTGAGTCCTCCTGAGGGAGGGATGCAGCAGAAAAGACCGGGGAAGGGCAAATCTTTATTCAGACAGAACAACAGAAAGGGCCTTTGCAAATTTCAGTGTAACATCTTTGTGCCAGCATATTCTAATTGATGGTCCCAAGTCTGGACTTTTGCTGGCCACTGAGCAACAGATCCAGGTCTCAATTCAAATTGAAACATTGGAATCCATCTTGGTAATGCCGATCTCTCTCCTGGAGACATTTGTGTGATTATGATAAACGCACTTATTGTTTTCCTCACTTCCTTCTCATCAATCTTGCCATTGAGCCTTTATACTTTCAGATACTTAAGAACTGTTTAGGAAGGCAACAAGATGGAAGGCTGAAAGCTTCAAAACATGCACTGAGGAGGAAGAAAGACTGCCACCCAATCAGTCACTTGCTGCTATCATCTCAGTTTCTGGCACTTACAAACCTTCAAAAGTATTGACATGGTGAATTGTTGGGCCCAAGTGCATGGTGGCCAGGCTGGGGGAAAAGGATTATGTGATTGCTGGTTTTGTGGAGGGTTAGAGTATGTGTGAGGTCTACTGAAAAGGACTTGAGTGAAGGATGTTTAGAACATGGAGCTGTTGGTTGCTCTTCATCTCCATTATCTGCCCACAGTGTTGGCATCAGTGCAGCCAAGGGCTCTGCCTGCATGATGTGGAAGCAGTAGACCACCAAGTATTAGGGCACCATTCCAATAAGTTACTGTGGACTTCATCATGGTCAGGAAGGGGAACTGTTGATTCAGAAATCCAATCGACTTTGGAATGATGTTTTTCATGGCAGCATATGTTGGGCTTGTGGAGCTGTGTTGTGAAAGAAGATATCAGCTGGCTGTATAACAGAGAGCCTTTTGCATGCAGTGGTCACCATCTGGTTTGTTATGATGGTTGACAGATTGCTGTTACAGGTGGCTGGGATAGAATGAAAGCATTATAATTGCTGCCAGGATAGTGAGTACTCACCAGTTTGAGGTGCTGAGCACACCAATTGCATCAGAGTGAATGTAGAGCCCACAAAGCCACATGGGTAAATTTAATAGCACTCTGCACCATGGGGATGCTAACTATCCTTGCAAAAAACAAGTGGACTCCTCCCACTTCTCTCTGTTCTGATGTGGCAATTGTTTTGTTGGCTGTTGGGGTATATCATTGTTTAGTCTCCCAGAATAACGCTGCTGGAAACCATGGAACCTTCTGCGAGAACTCTATTTACATTATTGACTCATCTATGTACACATTTCCCGAGTGATATGACAGAGCTTCTGATCCTTTCCAGTTTACTTGATTTAATTATGCCACTCCATGAAGTCAATCTCCGTACTCTGCACATCTTTGGCATATTCATATAATCAGGCTGCCATTCAGCCCCCATTTGTGTTTTGTAGCCGACTTTTGTAGCCAAGCTAGTATTGCTAGTTGCTTGAGCAATGAATAAAGCTGATTATTTTCATATTCTGGATAAGTGGTGCTGGAAGAGCACAGCAGTTCAGGCAGCATCCAAGGAGCTTCGAAATCGACGTTTCGGGCAAAAGCCCTTCATTTTCATAGTTAACTTCACATTTCTTGCAAAGAGATTTATCCAATGAGACTGAAATTAAAATAGTTATTTGGAGTCTAAAGACTTTGAACTGTGAGTGCAAATTTGCCACTTACAGGAAAATAAAAATAGCTTTTTTATCTTTCCCTCCTGAACCATTTCTAAGCCCCAAGTTATAAGGTTCAGTCTGAAGCATGAACAGAATTTTACCAATAAAACATTAAAGACTCTGTTGAACAAATCCAATCTTTGCTGTCCTTTGTAGATAAGGAGTGTATGGAGACACTGCTGTAATTGTCTTCTGAATTAGTTAATGACGAGGTGGTAGAAAAATAACATAAGACTATTCTTGCACGTTTGTTACAAACTTTATTAATCCATGCAGTCCAACATTATACATTTTTCAGATAACTATAAATTCATGCAGTTAAACTATCCTGATACTATATAGTGCACACAGCTTGGTTCTTTCCAAAGCAATGTGCATGATTTAAATGTACTGATACTATATAGAAGGCTGTGAATTACAATACAGACATATCTGTTATGCCATCTGCACTCCTGCAATTGGATGTGTGCTCAGTTAATCTTTTAAAAGTTGAATGAAGCACGGATGCTAAGGGGTGCAGTGGTGTATTGCATGAGTACTAGACCTTTACATTATTTGTGAACCACATGGTGTTTCAGAAAGCTACATTAACCTAAGGAGACAATTAGGGGGATGAGCCAATCAAAGCAAACCAAATGTGATATGAACAGATTACCACAGCCTTGTGAGCCTGCCTGCTTGCCTTGTTTAATTGGATTGCGAGGTTTCTTGCCCATAATTGGTCTGTTTTGGGAAGATCACTGCAGGGCAATTGTTTCCCACACACTGCTAGATTGTGATCCTCACTTGACCACAAGCCAGAAGCCAGAAGCCTGCCCTAAATTGCTATCATTTTGAATTCTTTTGAGTGTTCGATGGATGAGTCTGTTACAGAGCAAAAGACAGAAGTGCACTTTGCAGTTCATGAGGGACATTTATTTCTAGACATTGGAAAAACCGAATATTCATTTGTATTAAATATCCTTGATTTTACATAGAACGTACTTTATGTCTTAACTTCTCTGGGCTTGGAATTCTGAAGTACTGTCAAAAAATGACTCATCCAGTGGATTTGAGCCTGAGTCACCTTCCAAGTTTGCTGGTTACAAAAATAACTTCAATCATATCTCTTGCTGAAAATCACACAACTCTGACTTACAGTCCAAAAGGTTTATTTGGAAGTACTAGCTTTTGGAATGCTGCTCCTTCATCAGGTGACTATAATCTGGTGTTGTGTGATTTTTAACTATGTCCACGCCAGTCCAACACCAGCATCTCCACATCATTTCTGTTGCTAACAAAGACACCAATCACAGTGGTTTAGAAATCTTGATGGCTTATCCAGTTTTAATACATTTCAAAACACTAGCACATTCTTCAGTAGAAATATAATGGCTCTTAATTCCTCACCAATAAGGAGAGCTGAACTGTTTGCATTTTCAAATGCTTCCATAAGCATTATACAAAAATGCAACACACTACACTGCCTAAAGGAAAACTTGTTTGCATTGTGATGATGGACCTTTGGTAACATAAAGGGATTTTTTATTTCAGCTCAGTCTCTTGACTCTGGCAAATATTACTGCACTTCTACAGAACGTTGCTAATTGCTGAAGGATGCAATTCAAATAGTTCTAATTTTTTAAAAAAAACGTGGGTCTGTTAGATATCCACAAAATGCTCCACTTTAACAGCACTATTATTGCGAAACGAGCCTATTCACTGTGATCCACTTTTTATTTACTATCCCTGACTTGTTTCAACCTATTTTTCAGTAATTCAGTTACTGAGACAGCTTGGTTACCTGCAGTGAACATAGTCTGGTATGTGCACAACGCATATTTCATTAGATTTGAGAATGATCAAGGTGGGTTAAATTTATTGCTGGTCTAATGGTTTCTTGTCTCCACTTACTGGTAATCCTTTATGACAGGTGATTTTAAGTGTAATAGTGAGGCTCTAAATCAAAATAATAAGATCAAGTATTATTAAAAACATACCAGTAGTTTTAATAAAACCTGCATTTTCTAGTAATTATAAATGGCTCTGGGCTGCTAACAGAGGATTACTTTCTAGATATTTTTAATCAAACTGTTATGACCCACCTCTGAAGTAGATGGGACTTGAATGTAGGTCTTTTGGCTCAGAGGTAGGGACAGCAGTGCTGCAGCACAAGATCCTCAAAGGATTTACTTCCTACAGAAGGCAAAATCAGACAGGCAGTGAAACAGCAGCCCATCAGATCTTGACAATTTCTCATTAAAATTATCTTACAAATAATCCACAAATTCTGCTGCTAAAACTAGTTATGTATAGCTCAGTCTGCCCCTATTACAGCCATAAAGTGTAATTGCTTGTTCGCCTAGGCTAATGAGAGACTAACTGCTTTTAGCAGATCATCAAGTCAATTGGAGGTCATAGGAAAGTCATTTCTCTTTGTGTCGGCAATGATTGACTTTACTTCTCTTAAAAGAGCCTTATTTTGTGACATATGAAGTGTGACAGTCATTGAAAAATATGCAAAGTTGAGAGAAGCAAAATTTTATCTTTTTTTATGATGAGATAAATTTATTAATTCTGTGGAATCATAAAGACACTATTCTAAGTATAAAACGTTCCGCAATGATTCACCAATGTGTAATGCATACGGAAAATACTAATGGATTATGATGTTTGTGGTTTGAAATCTCAGATTAGGAATGCAATACATTTACAATGAAGATGATCTTGTTTTCTTAAGCTGTACAGTGAGACACTAAATATAGCACCACAAGTGGTAGAAAAGATGATTTTCCATTAGCAAATTATGATTAAGTACATATATATTTTATAACTTGTGCCCTGCTGCTTAAAGAGAACCTTTATGTGGACAACATGAAAAATTCTATGATTAATGCTTACAGAGTTTAATATTTAAAAGAAAAAAATACATAATGATTTTTGTTGCGTGGGTGTAGTTTGTTCATAGTGACCTATGTTGATATTCTCCACAGGACTAAATTACTTTCAGAGCTTGAGAAATTATCACATAATTTAATGTCTTTTCTTATTAGAAGACTTTGGCAACAGCACAGAAAGTTTATATTGAAAGCAAAAATCTGAAATTGATGATGGCAATTCTTCTTGATCAGAATATTAGGTGTTTGATATTCAATTTAACCCACTAACTTGGGGTTCACTAAGGAACAATAGCTCTCAGCCATAAACTAAACATATTCCCACACAATTAATCAAATGTTAATTCTTACAGAAACTGAATAAAATGATGTCCAAAAGGTGCAAAGTCTGATCTTGCTTGCAATATTCTAAAAGGAAAGTGGAATGTTGGAATTCCTTGTTTTATTAGAACAGTTAATTGATAGTTTTAACATTGTTGGTGATCAGATTCAAAGATCTAGGCATTTGGAGGGCAGAGCAGCTAAAGGCGCTGCAATAGACACTGTAGACTGCTGACACACTTACTGCAGAGAACTGATTTTATACCCTCCCCAGGATGCGTGCAACCCACCAGTTGCATGGCATAATAATCCGGCAGATAACACGGCAGCCTCGGTAGTGGTAAGGGTATGGCATATAGCCACCAAGAGGTTCACAGACTCGCTGGCAATATTGATGTCCACGACGACACAGAGCACAACAGAATCCATTCTGGTCATACCAAGGATCAATGTAAAGTCCATGTTCTGTCTGCGAAAATAGAAACATATTAAAACTCTTTCAGCTGTTGAGTAAATAAAAGCGTCATTTTGCTTTCAGTATTGCATATAGGAAATACCAGTTTAACATATTAAAGATCTTAGAGCTATGTTACTTGATGTCAACATTTTCTATTATGAATTCTTAATGCCCACATTTATAATGGAAAATGCCGATGTTAACATGTAATTATAGGGAGATCCAAGATGGTGGAAAATCAAGTGGGTCTGCCCTGCTGAGCTCTGCACCAGAACCCATACCAAATGGACACTCACCCTCCTTTTCTCACCCATTGTGGTAGAAATTGGTAGTTTTGGACCTCTAGAATTGCTGTATGTTCAGTTTAATTGATTAAGAAAAATGACTAAAGGAAAAGGACAGTGAAGATTGCAACAAGTAGGGCACTACCCTGCAGTTACGGACATGCCCGCGGATGCAGCGTCAGCCTCCATGATTGCCCCAGGGGACTTCCCTGTGGAGCACAGCCTGATCTCGGAATTCGTGAAACTCTGAGAAAAGATCAACTCAGAAATGGAGGAGATGCGGACCAGGCTGGAACTGATCTTGGCCATGCTGCAGAAGGATGACCAGGAGATCCAGCGTCTCGGACAGCATGTCATGGAGGTGGAGCAATGGATCGCGGCTTCCGAAACCATGGCAGAATCCTCGGTGGGTCGGGTCCAGGCCCTGCAACAGCAGGTGCGGGCCTTACTAGAGCAGGTCGACAACCTCGAAAACCTAGGCCGTGGAAGAACATGTGTTTAAATGGGCTGCTGGAATGGGAAGGCGGCCAGCTAATCGGCTTCTTGGAGCAATGGCCTCTGCAGTTTTTGAAGCTGGAAGTCAGAGCGGTCTGGGTGCGGGTCGATTGGGCCCATCAGGTTGCAGTGCACAGGCCTGGGTTGGACCAGTACCCCCGCCCGGTCCAAGTGCGACTCCAGCACTATAGAGACAAGCAAATAGTGCTGGAAGCTTCTGGAGCACTCGGGAAGGATCCACAGGCTCTGATATACAAAGGATCAAGAATTATGTTTTTCCAAGATTTTTCTGCAGCCGTGATCCACAAGAGGTGATGAGGTGAAATGGAAGCTGAGGGACTTGGATATTCAGTACTCTATAAGACATCCAGCAATATCATGTTTCAGCCACGGAGGGTCCGTATTTAATTTTGACTCACTGGAAAGGCAAAGGAATTCGTGGACACATTAAAATAGACTGGCTGGCTCAAATAATATGGACAATGGTGTTTACTTTGTTTTCGCTATAGTTTGCCTGGATTACCTGGTCTTGTTTTTTTCAATATGTGGGGGTCCCTGTTTTTTCTCTTTCTCACTCTTCTCCCTTCTTTCTCCCCTCCCACTGTCCTTTGTCCTTCTATCATTCCCTTTTCATTTCTTTGTTTTAGTATGGGATGGGGGGGGGGGGGTGAATTGGGGAGGCGGGGTAGTTTTTTTTAAGTAGGATTGCCTAGGATCGAAGTATGGATAGGACGGGTTGAATGTCCACTTTTAAGTTTCTTGTTGTAACTTTTTTTTACTTTGTTTTGCCTGGGTTTGGGCACGGCTTCAGCTAGAAGGAGCCATGGAGGGGTTAGTGGGTAGTATGAGCGCCCCCTGTGGGCAAGGGGGAAAGTCTCCTATTATTTGTGTTATATTTTGGTTATTGAAGATGTAGTTGTTAGAAATGTTGATTTGGTAGTTTTTATCATTGTATTTTCAAGTTTATATGAACTGTTTACTGCCTTCACTTGGCGTGCTACGACTGGGGTTCTTCCTCCCGGGGTGGGGGGAGGGTGTGGGGTCATGGACTGTTTCAGACAGCTATGGCTAACCATTCGTTTAAATGGTGCACCTGGAATATCAATGGGAGTCATTCACTGATTAAGAGAACAAAGAACCTTTCAAGCCTTAGAAAAGAAAGAGTTGATGTAGCCTTGCTGCAAGAAACATAGCTAACTGATACAGAGCACTTAAAGTGACAGCAGGGAGTGTTCAGCCGGGTGTTTTTCTCATCCTTTAATTTGAAAAGTAGAGTTACTATACTCATCCAAAAGAATCTCCCATTTCAGCTGTTAGACCAAATTAGGGACAAATATGGTGGTTTATGATCCTTAAAGCTTTAATACATGGAGAGGAGTATGGGATCTTGGATGTATATTGTTCCTCCGGCACACCTCCTCAAATTTTTGACAGATGCACTTTCCAGGCTGATGGTCCTTGAGACACGTCATACAATTATAGGGGAGACTTTCATTGACTTATGGACCCCGAGGTGGACAGGATGCCTAGGGGTCTCGCGGGTATATCCCCGCAATCCAGGCATCTGCTGGACCCGAACAGGGAACTGGGGTTGGTGGATGTGTGGCGTTGTCTTCACCCTGAGGGTAGGGACTTTACCTTTTTCTCTAACCCAGACAGGTGCTACACTAGGATTGACATTTTTTTTTGCCCCATCGACCTTTTTGAATTCAGTGCTGTCTTGCAGAACTGGGAACATAGCCAATTCTGACCACGCAGCAGTATACATAGAGGTTAAGGCCGGTGGTGATGGGACAGGCTTGCGGCATTGGCGCATAGATCCTTTCCTGAAGGATAGGAAGTTTACTGAGTACTCTTTGTGAGAGTTTAAAATTTTTTGGCATATTAATTTGGGTATGGCCAATAACCCATTGGTGCTCTGGGAGACTGCCAAGGTCTATGCAAGGGGTTTGATTATTTCTTACTCGGCGACCCGGAAGTGGTAGAGAGGGCTGCAGCAACATATGCCCAAGGCCCGGCTGAAGGCTCTTTTGACAATCCAAGAGCTACAGGAAGCAGTGAGGCAGCTCCAGAATGGTAAAGCGCCTGGCCCACATGGATTTCAGAGTGGGTTTTATAAGGAGTTTATAAACATGCTGGCTGAGCCAAAGTACAATTATTCGTACATCCTCTCTGAGAGAAGCAACTATTTCTCTTAATCTCAAGAGAGGGAAAGCCCCAGAGGGTTGTACTTTATACAGGCCTATATCGTTACTAAACATGGATTTTAAAATTTTGTCAAAAATGTTGGCGTTGAGGCTGAAGAAGGTCTTGCCCTTCATTGTAAAGGAGGACCAGACAGCCTTTGCTTGGGGGTCGCAGGACTTCTAATAACATTAGAAGAGTATTAAATATGGTTCAGGTATGCCAGCATGGGTCGATTCCAAGCTTGGTAGTCTCTCTGGATGCAGAGAAAGGGTTTGACTGGGTGGAGTGGCCGTAACTCTTGTATGTCCTGGAATGATTTGGTCTTGGAGGGGTCTTTGCCAGGTGGGGGCAGTGTTATATAGTGACCCTAAAGCAGCGGTTCTTGCTAATGGTATAGGGTTTGACAATATTAGTATTGCAGAGGCAGCCCACAACGGTGCCCCCTCTCACTGTTGCTTTTTACGTTGGTGATTGAGCCGTTGGCAGGGACCCCAGTATAACAGCCCCAGAGGTAGGATCAGGAGAGCATAAGATCACCCTTTGTGCAGAGGATGTTCTTATTTTTCTAGCTAACCTGATGATATTTATGCCCCGTGTAATAAAACTGATTAGTCTATTTGGTTCTTTCTCGGGGTATAAAATCAATTTTATGAAATCAGAGGCCATGCCTGTGGGGCATCTTACTAGCATACCCGATCTTAGGGGTGGTATCTGATACCCTTTCCAGTGGTCACAGGGAGGTTTTCTATAATTAGGTATTTTTATCACCCTGGCCTTCGATCATTTATATAAAGCTAACTTTGTGCAGTTGCCAGAGAAGATCAGATAGGACCTTCAGTGCTGGGAGGACCTTCCGATATCCTGATTGGGTAGAATAGGTCTGGTCAAAATGAATGTTCTTCCTCGTTTATTATATCCCATGTGAATGCTCCCTTTGATGCTGCCCAATGCTCCCTTTGAGGCTTAACAGTTGGCTTGGTTCTTTTATCTGGTGTCGTAGATGGTCTTGCCAAATTGCAGCCTCCACAGGGGATAGGGGGGGTGGATTTTCCAGATTTTAAGAAATATCAATTGAGTTCCTTATTATCCTATGTGGCGGATTAGGCTTGCCAAGACCTGTGTTCAATTTGGCTGGACATCGAGGCCTTCCAGATAAAATGCCCCCTCATTAATTTGTTGTTTATAGACAAGATGAGGACTGTTATGGGCCTTTGCAGGAATCCGATTGTCCTTAATACAGTTAAAGACTGGAGAATGATGCAACAAAGTGAGGGCAATTTACGAAAAACTTCCCTTTTCACTCCTACAATAGGAATGTTAGGATTCCAAACAGGATCAATGGATCCCAGCTTTAGGCTCTGGGAGTCGAGAGGAGTCTCCAGATCTTTTGGGAGATCTATTTGACAGGGAGGTTATGATGTCTTTCGAGCAGCTGAGCCAGAAACATGAACTATCTAGGAGGGGCCCCTTTCGTTATTTTCAGAATACGGACTTTACTCAGAAGAAGACAACATTAATGGTTAGTTCCCATAAGTCTGAGGTGGAGATGAGAGTACTCTCTTGGTCAGCACCCTCCATCGTTTATTAGGAGGTAGTGTTTCGAAGGACATTGAGCGGCTGTGTGGAATCTGGACTCAGGAATCGGGGGTGGAAATCTCGTCAGAGGCTTGGGTGGATATTTGGGAGAATGTAAGGAAGATTTCGATTTGCAATAGGTTGCGTGCTGTGCAATTGAAGGTATTCCACAGGGTTCATTTGGCACCGGAGCGGCTTGCAAAATTTAACACAGGAGCACCCCAATGTAGAATAGATATTATACTCTTATTGATTGCTTGTGGTCATGCCACAAACTTCGTAGGCATTGGGGTGCTATAGCGAGTGTTTTGGAAGGTGTCTTGGGAACCGAGGTCAAGGTAGATTCAGTGTCCCTCCTCTTGGGTTTGCCGAATCTCCCCTCTTTGGACACGCATGGGAAGAAACTGTTTAATATTTTTTCATGTTGTGTGAGGAAGAACATCCTGATGAGCTGGGTGGCGGAGAACCCCCCAGGACTTTCGGCATGGCATAGGTTAGTTATGGAGCACATCCCCGTGGACAGACTTACAAGTATGGTGCACCAGAAAATGGAATTCTTTAATAGGATGTGGTGGCCCTTTTTGAACTATATATCTGCAGGCTTATTGGTTATATTGGTCAGGCCTTTGTGTAGCCATGAGGGCTGTGCCCGGAGGGCCAGAGGCCCTGAGGTGAAGAACAAATACGGGTCTGCCTACTGATGCTCCTGGTGGTGGGGAGTTTTGGTGGGATTGTGCTTAGTGCTGCAACGTACTTAATTTAATTTGCCTTGCTTCAATTTGGTCTACTTTAGGTCTTTGTTTTGATTTACTTATTTATTGAATTGTAGTTTGCGTACGTTTTTTTTCTCTTTTTTCTTACTTCGAAATTGTTTGTGGAGTAGAGTAGTAATTTGTTTATTGTTATTGTTGTTATATTATAAGATTGTTATACTATTTTGTAGTAATTTTCTAATTTTGTAAAAAATTCAAAATCTTTTTAGACTCATAATTTTAAAATCGAGACTAAATTAAAACGCTATGCACTAGCCCCATTATTCTCTAATTACGTTGAAGACTGTACTTTACCTTCAATTCCCATCTACCAATCATTGGTAGTTACACTAAGAGTTAGTACTCCATGCCTAGAATTGTCATATAAATACTTACCTGGTTTATTTAACCCTACCCTTTTTGCTACTTTAATGAAATTGCTAACTCATTGTACTTCACTCACATCCTAATATAATCAAAAGTTTCTCCCAGTCTTAGATAATGTATGACAATCTTTAGGTTTATCTATGTAAGGAATTAGTCATAGTGGAAGTGGGCCATTGTGGTGAGAGGCTTGAGCAAAACAATTTCAAAGGGACAGAGCTTATCTAATCATCATCATTTTTCCTTCAATTTGTCTTGTCTGTGCACACAATAACAGCCCAAGCCAATCTAATTTATATCTAATGAGACAGTCGAGTGTCCCTTTATCTGTTTTGAAAGTGATACAAAATAACATTATCTTCTGCAAGATTTCATCCATTATTTTCTACAGATGATTCTTCTTCTCAAAAATTATCTTGAATTTTACTTCACAGATGCATTACTTAGAAAAAGCCAAGACTGCTGATTGGCTTGACTTTCTCATGACTTGAAAGTAAAAATAAATAAACCTTTGGAAAAAAAAAACAAATATGACTGAATTGAGTTTTGCTCTGACTCAGTGAAATATATCTGTCAAACCATAGTGCTTATCTTGCCCAGCTTATATTGAAATAGCTGTAAATAAAGGTTTTATTTAATGCACAGCAATCATGAAAAAAAGCTTTCATTCGAGAGAGTGCTTTATCCAGACTACAATCTCTCTGCTATAAGTAATCTTACCTTTATTTCATCAACATTGCTGCGTTCCCCTTCTGAAGGTTCCCCTCTTGTACTGTACTGAGTGACCATCTTTCGCCTCTCTAACATCCCTGTGTTGAAATTAAGCTCCCATTTGAACATCACAGGAACAGGACTTGAGAATTCATCTCACAAGCCTGTTTATCGTTTAATTAGATTGTAGATGATCTAGATCTTAAACTGCACATACTAGGGCGAGTTCCAGATCAGTTAATATCCCCATGGAGCTATCAGTTCAGTTTAGGCATTTTGATTGACTTAGCTTCAACACTTTAATGGGAGACAGGTCCTGATTTCCTCTACAATTTGCATGTACCTGCTGACTTCACCTTGCACTGTTCTAATTTTAAGCCTTGTGCTCTGCGACCCCACTAGATTTTGTGCACCTTTCCAAAAATCAGAGCACCCCTAGAATGCAGAATCACGTTAATTTTTGTCTGTGTATCTTTATGCTTTAGTTTATGGAACATATTTTCAATAACATGTGACTGACATGAAGAGTTTGCTGATTCTGACAGAACGAGGGAACTATAGTCGCATTGTCTGACAACATTATTAATCTGAGTTACAGTTATTCAGACAAATTAAAGTTGAAGATTCTTAATTGTCCTCTGAAGTAACAAAATCAAACTGCTCAGTGGTTCAAGATAAGTACTCACCACCACCTTCTATGGGCAATAAATGTTAGCCTTTTCAGCAACACCTGCATCCCTAAAATGAATTTAAAAATTGCTATGATTATCCCAGTAACTATGTTGAAGAAATTCTCAAGGTTGGAATGGCCTCTTTGTCTTCTGCAATAACCACCTTTTGGACCAGGCTTTTGATCATCGTCTCTGAAGAGTTTCTTAAGTCACTTGCTGACAAACTTGTTTAATAACACTTCTCTGAAGCACCTTGGGAGGTTTTACTATGTTAACGGGGCAATTTAAATGCAAACTGTTGTTTGCACCATATTTCAGCCAGAGAATTTCTGAACACAGTCCCTGAACAAACCCCACAGGACTAAATTTTCAATAGAGTTCTTCATGCAAAAGCATCTTATGCTATATAATTCAAAATGAAGGCAGTCTTCAGTTCCATACCTGTATTGATGGAGAGCAGTACTCTGAAAAATAGCACTCCTGAAGTCTGGCATAACATATGATACTACTTTTTGTGGCAGGGGAAATAATTTTTACTGAAGTGCATGTGAGTCTTATTTTTAACAGTTATTGCCAAAAAAAAGGTAATAGGTTTCCCTCTGAGGTAATTTTAAAAGATAGCTGTTCAGAAAAATAATAAAGAACAATAAACAAGAATCAGTTCCTTGGCAGCAAGTTTTAGCAACATTTATCGCTCAATGTTTTTGCTTCTCAACCGGTTTTCTTAATCAAGAATGCAAGTAAATCTAATTCGTAAGCCATAACAAGGCTTTTTCAATGTAATGGTAGATTTGTGATATAGAGCGAGACTCTGGTCCAGAATAGATTTTTACAGATTAGATTATGATGGTGTGGAAACAATATTGGTTGAAACAGGTAAATGTAGTCTAAAATCTCACAATGCAATTTACACAGAAAGAGCAACCTGGCAGAGATTAATCTCAACCTTTGGAAAGCCAGGATGCTCCATTTTCCAGGAAATATATGTAAATGTAAAGAAGAAAAATGGAACAATGTGGAAAGTTATCCACTTCAAAAAATATGAAGTGAAATCATAAATCCCAGAACTAGACGAGCTAATGGATAACTCTAAGGCATTTTTCACTAAGTGGATAATTGGACAAGAACAAAGGAATTAAAAAAAGGAGGAACTCACTTTACACAAAATGATAACCAATAGAGTCTTGAAATAACTATTACAGGAGAACAGAAAGATTTGATTCAACTTGGACTGATTCTGTTTAATTAAAGAAACTGAATTTTCAATGGAGTTTGTGTTGAGAAATGTGGAGAGAAATGTGTTTGTGTAGAGCATCTCCAGGAGTGCCTTGCACATCGAACTGAACTCGCTGGGGATAGGCAGTGTAACAGGCCACTATCTGTGTGTCTCACGTAACATCTCCAATAGGATCAGTAAAGAGTGCCCCAGAATTAAACTAGAAGTAACACTAGACTAAGACAGTTCTCCATCATTATCTGAAAACAACTTGAAAATTCGACTTTTGCTGAGATGTTTTTGACATATTTACAACTTCAATCACAACACTATACGCAATATCCCAAAGACATTAAAATAACAAGGTACACGTGTGAAAATAGATGTCAAGGTCTTCCAATTAAAAACCAAATACCTTTAATATTCAGCCTTGACAGAGGATGAAGCTTGACATGTAGTGGGAGAGTGAATTCAGAATCACAGAATGATTACAATACAAAAGGAGGCCATTTAGCCCATCGTGCTTGCGCCAGTTCTATCACCACGTGCCAAACTCCTGCCCTTTCTCTGCACACCATTACCATCCAGAAAAACATTCAATGCCTTCTCTTGAATATCTCAATTTCACCAGCCCTGTTTCCAGGCAATGCATTCCACACTAAGGTGTGGACATTGTTCAAAGAACTGTTGTAGAATGGGACCATACACTGGCCATCTGTTGAGGCAGCATTCTCCTATATTTGCATGCTTGGCATTTGCTTTCTGTGCAGCCTGAATTTCCTTGAGCCTGTGATGTAGCTGGTAGGGATTTGATGTCCTAAAAAAGACAGGATTCCAAGAAAGAATCCTGGTTTTTATTTTCAGAGTCTGTCTGCTTTATGCTCTGCCAGTCTCACTTACCACTGAGGTGTGGCTGCCTCGAGATTTTCCTTCTGTGTTTGACAGTTTTCTCTCTGTAGTTGGTCAGTCCTCATCTGAAAGTGCAGTGGTCTCTTTTATTTACCTTTTTTTAATCACTGCTCTTTTCCTCCCATTTCATTGTACTGCTACTTTGTTCTCTTGCCCTGTTTAATGCGGGAACATGGCTGCTGCTGTTGCTTGTCTTTGTTTTAAATGTTCATGCCAATTCTGGGCCCCACTGGACAGTTCCTGTTGCTCCCAGCAATATCTTTGTTGGTGTGCTTAAGAGATGGGTTAACAAGCCCTGTTCCGCATCAATGGTCAGGGAAGGGGGAATATTACCTGGGCCCTTTATTCCAGGAGGTGGCCATACCCCCCGGGATAGAATCAAATTACTGCGGATGCTGGAATCTGAAACCAAAAGAGAAAATGCCTGGAAAATCTCAGCAGGTCTGGCAGCATCTGTAAGGAGAGAAAAGAGCTGATGTTTCGAGTCTAACTGACCCTTTGTCAAACCCCTCAGGATAGGGTCTTCTTACTTGGTCAGTGGTCAGGGAAAGGAAGATGTGAATGCAGTTGAGCCAAGTAAAAGGACCCAGGAGCACAGGAGTGTCAATCTCTACAATTGTCCAACAGATCTGAGGTTTTCTCAGCTTGCTTGGATGAAGGTTATGGCTACAGGGTGGATGAGCTTACTGGCCTTGACACTATGGGATAGGAAACCATTCAAGAAAGGCAAGTAAGAAGGAAAGTAGTGGTGGTCGGGGTCTGTATAGTGAGGGGCACTGATTATTGACTTCAGGAAGCAAGGTGGAGGACTCACCCCTCGCCACATCAATGGTGCTGAGGTGGAGATGGTCAAGAGCATCAAGTTCCCAGGAATGATGATCACCAATACTCTGTCCTGGACCACCCATGCTGATACGATGGTCAAAAAGGTGCAACAATACTTCTTCTTCCTTAGGAAATTTGGCATGTCCCTTGTCAACCTTTACAGATGCACAATAGAAAACATTCTATCGGGATGCATCACAGCTTGGTACGGCAATTGGTCTGGCCATGACTGTAACAAACTACAAAGAGTTGAACACAGCCCTGACCATCATGCAAGTCAACCTTCCATCCACTGACTCCATCTATACGGTTACTGCTGCAATAGGCAGACAACGTCATCAAAGAACCCTCCAACTAGGTTATAACCTCTTCTAACCTCTTCTATCAGGCAGAGGATACAAAAGCTTAGACACGCTTAGACACAGGTTCAAGTACAGCTTCTTCCCCATTGCTATTAGACTTCTGAATGGACCTTACAAATTGCAAGTCTAATGTTGACCTTATTTTTTGTACTCCTTCTTTGCATCTTTGTATTCCTTGCTCTGTTCAATCACCCTATGATCTTTGTGTCTTTATATGTTATGATCTGCGGTACTGTACGCAAAACAAAACATTTCACTGTAATTAGGTCCATGTGACAATAATAAATCAAATTAAATCAAATCAAAAAAACTGTTCTCTGCAGCAAAGACTTGTGAATCCAAACAGTTATGCTATCTGCCTGGTGACAGGGTTCTGGGCTGGCAATGAATTTGCAGTGGGGAGGGGGAGATCCAATGCTTGTGGTCCATGTTGATCCCAGTAACACGTGTAAACCAGAAAGATGTTCTACTGGCAGAGAGTGAAAAGTTTGGTGCAAAGTTACTAAACCCAACCTCATAGATAAAAATGCCTGGATTACTATCCGAGCAATAATTGGTCTAGAATTATTAAAAGAAGTGAGTACATGGCTCAAAGACTGGTTAGGGAAAAGCAGACTGTGGTTTGAGGGGCACTGGTTCTTGTACTGAGGGAAGTCATATCTGCACTGTTGGGACAGTCTATTCCTGAAATGAACCAGGATTGATGATCTTTGCAAGTCACATAACAGGACGTGGCGAGGCCTTTAAACTAGGGGTATGAAGGACCAAGTTTGGGTGTTGTAATAAATCAGGGATGGAGAGCAAAATACCAGAGTGAAAAATGAAGTTCCAAGATGGTGTGAAGGGATAGAGAAAAATCCCACGAATGTATCAGTAGTCAAGACTAGCTGTCAGAAAGATATAAAAAAAGACCTAACTGCCTGCATCAGAATGTGCAAAGCCATTCATAACAAAGTAAATGAATCGATAATGTACACTGAAATGATGCGATCTGATGGCCATTATGGAGATATGGCTACAGGAATATCACGTTTTGGAATCTGAATATTGAGGGCTATACAGCATTCATGAAGCATAGGAAGCTGGGTAACCCTTTGAATAAAATATGATATTGGTGCGATTTGTTATAAATGACTTTGATTGAGGAGACCAGCTGTAGCATCTGTTTTGGGAAATATGTCACTTGTGGGAGTGGTCTATAGGCCCCTGAACAGTAACCACAATGTAGGACAAATCATACAAGAAATAATGGGTGCTTGTGATAAAAGAACTACAATAATTATGAGTGATTTTAATCTACATTCAAATTGGAAAAATCAGGTTGGTAATAGGTATCTCTGTGGAGTTTGTAGAATGCTTGCAAAGTAGTCTCTTTTCCTATGGAAGCAGCACATTTTGGAACTGACCAAAGCATATGTTTGGTATTGTGCAATGTGGCAGGAGTAATTAATGACCTCAGAGTAATGACCTCCAGATAGTGATGATCTTATATTGATTTAGTTTTATGTCAGGTTGAAAGGAGTGGATCTAAGACAAGTACTTTTAACTTTAAAAAAGGGCAACTATGTGGCATGAAAGCTGAACTAGTGAGGGGATAGTGGGCGAGGAGATCTATCAGGAGAGAAGTAGTGGCAGACATTTAAGGGGATATGTCAGAATAAGTACATTCCTATTACAAAAATAAATTCCAAGGGAGCGATCACCATCTATGGTTGACTAAATAAGTTAAAGAGAGCTTCAAACTTAAGGAAAAAGCATATAACTACACAAAACTGAGCGACAGGTCAGATGACTGGTTAGAATTCAAAGTAAGGTTAATCAAATCATAAAAAAATGTACGAAAGCAAACTTGTTAGAAATGTAAAACAGATTGCAAGAGGTTCTAAAGAAATCTGAGAAGGAAAAGGGTAAGTAAGTGTTTGTGCTCTAGAGGGTGAGACTGGGGAGTTAATAATAGATAACAGTGGATAGTAAAGAAATGACAACTGTAATGAATGAATGTTTTGCTTCTGTCTTAATGTTAGAGGATTCAAAGCCATTGCAGCAATACCTATAAATCTGGAGCCTAATGGAGGAGAAGGTCTTGGTGAAATTATAATCATGAGTGAAGTGCTACTGTGCATCGAGTCTCCGAGCCCATACAGAATTCATCTTAGGGTATTAAAGGAGGTGGCCATTGAAGTAGCAAATGTTTTGGTGTTATTTTCCAAAAATCATTAGATTCTGGAAAGGTTCCATCAGACTGAAAAATAACAAATATAATCCCTCTAAGAAAGGAGGCAGGCAGGAATCAGGAAATAATAGGCCAGCTAGCTTGACAGCAGCTGGGTGAAAAGCAGTTAGAATTCATCATCAAGTAAGTTATAACAGAGCAATTAGAAAAGACTTACATTAACTGGGAACTGTCAACATGTTTCTCTGACAGGGAAATTGTATTTATCCAATGTATTAGAATACTTTGAAGGAATAAGATCCAGAGTGGATGTAGGGGAATCCATTGATGCACTTTGCTTAGATTTGCAGAAGACATTTGTCAAGATTCCACATAAAAGTTTATTGAGCAAAGAATCAGCTAATTGGGAAGGGAGTAATATTCCACCATGAATGAAATATTGACTAGCTGGCAGAAACACACCACATGTATAAAAAGGTCTGATTCAAGCTGGTAGTATGCCATGCAGGGGTCTATGCTGCACAGACAATATTTTACCATTGAGGACATAGTTGAGGTGCTTGATGAGCAGAATTCCGGGGTACACAGGGATCTGTATATTCTAGTGTATGAGTCACAAAAGTTAGAATGCAGGTAGAACACATAGTCAGAAAAACTGGTGGAATGGTAGCCTTTATTGCATATTGGAATTGAATATAAGACTTTAAGCTTCTGTTATAGAGCACTTCTATGATATTACATTTCAAATACTTTGCATAGTTTTGATTTCTTTTTTTGGAGGCCGTTGAAAGGAAGTTTGCCAGATTGATATCTGGAATGAACAGGTTGTATTAAGATAAAGATTGCACAGGCTGGGGCTTGTTTTCACTTGAGTTTAGAAGAACGAGGAGCTATTTAATTGAACTTTAAAAGATTCTGCATGGTCTTAGCGAGATAGACGTAGAAAGAATGGTTATTCTTGTGGGTGAGTCAAAAGTGAGGCAACACTGTTTTAAAATTAGGTATTGCCTTATTGTTTTCTGACAGAGGATTGTGCTATCTTGGAATTCTCTGCCTCAGAAGGTGACGGAAGCAGTATCACTGACTATTTTTAAGGTGGAGTTTGAATGTGGAACATGAAACAAAGCAGCCATGATTTTATTCCATGGCAGATCAGGCCTGAATGGTCTACTTCTGTTCTTAATTTGTAATTCATATAGTTGTACATTTATTTAGCCATGCATTTTACATGCAGAGCAGGGAGAATCCCCACATGATTGTCTTGGCGTAAATCCTTTTACACATGACCTGAAATTACTTCCTCCGATGTCAGCAGCTATCCTATTGATACTGCTCTGTCGTTTGCAGATCCATTCATCTGGCTTCTGTGCAATCCAGATCTCGCCACCCGCTTCCTGCCATCACTGACCGATGGCCTAGGATTTAGGAACAATTCTAGGCCTCAAGTGGCCATGATTCTGGCAGCAGCCACCATCAACCTGTTGGTGCAGCTATTGAACAGCTCTGCCGGCAAATCACTGACTGGGAGATCTAGGTGGGTAGGATGTCTGTCTCCAGGTTCTCAATCTCAGAGAAGGTCCACTGCTGTCCAGTTATGTGCCTGAGTGGCACTTAATCAAGGGCCTTTCTCCAAGAGACAATAACAAAGAAATCCAAGTTACTCCCCCCCCCCCCCCCCACAATACTTGAGCAATGTGAGATGTACTCTTGTGAGTGAACAATAACAGATTTTACTGAACAATAGTACATAAAGAGGATAGTAAGAGATGCCATCTTATTTGGAGCCCTACAAAACTAGGCTCTCAGTCCATGTTATCTGGTATCACTATGATCTAGCATTTTTGAAAATGCTGAGTAGCTATTATAAGACGGATGTGGAAGCTTTGGAAAGGATGCAGAGGAGATTTACTAGGATGTTGCCTGGTATGAAAGGAATGTCTTACAAGGAAAGGCTGAGGGCTTTGAGACTGTTCTCGTTAGAGAGAAGAAGATTGAGACGAGACTTAATAGAGACATACAAGATAATCAGAGGGTTAGATAGGGTGGACAGGGAGAGCCTTTTTCCTAGTTTGGGGACAGCAAACACGAGGGGACACAACTTTAAAGTGAGGGGAGATAGGTATAAGACAGATGTCAGAGGTAGTTTCTTTACTCAGAGAGTAGTAAGGGTATGGAATGCTTTGCTTACAACGGTAGTAAATTCGCCAAGTTTAAATGTATTTAAGTCGCCATTGGACAGGCATATGGACGTACATGGAATAGTGTAAGTGGGATGGGCTTCAGATTAGTACGACAGGGCGGCGCAACATCGAGGGCCGAAGGGCCTGTACTGCGCTGTAATGTTCTATGTTCTATGTTCTATACTTACAGTGGAGGTACAATTCCCTGAAGAGATACCACCCATGGTATAGCTAGGCTCTTGAGATGGAATAAAGCAAACCACTCACACAGATCACTTGGGAGTCTTTGGGAGCCAAGTCCACCTTCCTGGCTAATGGCTTCAATTTTTTTTTATTGTTTCAGCAAGAACAGCTTGCTCTGCAGTTCTGTGCACAGGCTGAACACCACATTTCTGATAAGTAATCTCCATTTTTTTGTTCCAGCTACAAAGCTACTTGTAAGAGAGTTGCACTTCACCATAAATTGGGATGCACCTTCTTCTAAATATTTTCTAATCAGCAAAGTCAGCGATGCTATTCACGCCTCTGGAGTAGGTGGGACTTAAACTCCTGGCTCTAAGACAGGGACATTACACTGTGCCACAAGAGCCCTTAAAAACTACACTCTTATTTACACACAACCATCAGCCACTTCCTGTCAGGGAGTTGGACATGGGCCTCGCACATGGCAGACAGTGATAAAAATCCCCATCATAATGTACAGCTTCCCTGTACATTCTAGATCTTACCTAACAACCTGTACAATGCAATATGACATATCTCTAAAGAAGGTTGGATTGAACCCAGTCTTCAAGAGTCCCACTGATGAGAATTGTACTTGTCTGCCTTTTGCTGGCTCTATTACTCTCAAATGGGTTGTCTGGTTAGTACTCAGGCGCCTCCTCTGGTTGCGTTTCTAAAGCATAATTGGCTGATTATGGACATAACCTGGACATTTTGCATAAGAGGTTGTTGAGTCAGGAAGCCTAGGTTCCTGTGTAACAACAGGTTGAATAGAAAATGCCAACAAGAGGTTGTACTTCCGGTTAAGATGTTGGCTGTTTAGTTTGGAGGTCTGTTGCATGTAGAACCTGTGTCTGTTGTATGATATTGAGTGAACTGTTTATTCTGCTAGAGATGGCACTGCTCAGTACTTCCATACTTTCACTTTTCCAACCCCCCAGTCATTATTTCAGCAGTAATTATTTGAAATTTGCTTCTGACTTTCTGTCCATTCTTTGGTTGTGGAGTTGGATCAGCGTGGAGATATCAGCGGAGATATTGGGGCGTGCAGGAACAATTTCAACACTGAAGTGAATGTGCTTCAGGGTTATAGAGATAGAGCTGAAGGAACTTCTGTTTTAAATGGATGCAGAGCTGATAAATCCACCTCAGCCATGCATATTTGTTGCAAGCATCAATAGAGCTGGAGGAGAAAAATCCAGTGGAAATGATTTAATCAGTCACCAGTAAATCTCTTAAAGCCTTGTTCATAGTAAGTTCATTTTAAATGATGCATGACTCAAAATGCAATATTTATGTGTCAGGGTGGAATAGTGCCTTTTTAAGGTTCTAAGATCTAAATTTTGTTCATTGAAGTCAATTAAAGGACATACCTAAAGATAAATAGGGGGATAATTGTTTCTATATAAATCAGTACTGGTAAATTGGTTGTAAATTGCAAATTTCAGGTCAGCTCAGAAAATTGACAGAAATAACTCGTATTTACCTCTCTATGCTTGTAAAGTTTTTTTGCTATTGCAACAAAATATGATGGAACTATGAAAAATGCTCAAAATAGAAACTTATTTAATTTAACTCTATTTAGATGGATTATCAATATATAAATCCAAGTTCACAATTTCTCTTCTTCCTGTCCAGACAGGTATTTATTTTTGCTCACGGTTCCAAAGGCATCAGTTGTCTTCAGTCAAACTGTGGTCAGTCTCTCATGTCTGGGGCTGGGTAGCAATACAGCAGGATTTAACTGGAGTAGGGATAAAAACCTGAGGCTAAGAACAATTGATTTGTTTTCAGTCCTAGCAGGGTACCTGTGTAAAAGATTGAGGAACTGTGAACAAGAAATCCAGCTCAGGCACACTTGGGTCAATTATACAGCCTTAATTAGGGGATCCAAGAATCACCCAATCATAGAATCCCTACAGTATGAAAACTGGCCATTTGGCTCAACAAGTCCACACCGACCCTCCGAAGAGTAACCCTCCCAAACCCACTCCCCTACCCTATTACTCTACATTTACCCTGACAAATGCACATAACCTACACATCCCTGGATGCTATGGGCAATTTAGCATGGCCATTTCACCTAACCTGCACATCTTTGGATTCTGGGAGGAAACTGGAGCACCTGGAGGAAACCCACTTGCGATTGCGGTGGTTCACGGACTTCCAGCCCAACTGCTTGTTCTGTGGCACTGTGGAGTCTATGGATATATATATTGGGTGTGGGCATTTGCACTCCCTTTTTGATTTTCTTAAAAACCTTCTCCTTTGTTTTTGGTTGCACTTCAGCCCCATGCTCCTGATCTTTGGGCACCCGATGCAGAGGGGGGTGGGTAGTTTGTACTGCTGCCTCATAGTGGTAGGTACCTGGGTTCAAGTCCACCCTCAGAGATTGTTGGCAAAATGTTAGGGAGCCATTGCTCAGGAATTCGCACCTCCGTACTCATGGTGACTAGGGTTAGGGATATGCTGGGTAGCAGGGGTCGGGGCTGGACGTTACTGCAGGATATAGCGAGCAGGGCAGTGGTAGATGTCCGGTTCGTGGCCATTGCCATTCGATGCCTTAAAACGGCAGTGTTCGGACCCGACATCGTGCACCAGTTGGAGGATGCTCAGGTGTGCGGTGGAATCCCATCCGCGCTTACCCCTGCCCGGATGGAATTTCACATTTGCCCCAAGGTCCTGTACTTCCTGCAGGAGCCTGTGCTCTGCAACTTGAGCTACCTCAGGAGTTTTAATTTCGCCCCTTTAGGGACATATCACGGTGCACACCATTCACCTCTTCTCCCTCATCCACCGCCTGGACATGCCTTGGCATATCCATTTGCCACCAGGTGGCGGGGATCCCAGTGGAGGGCTCTCTGCATGCGGGGATCTGGGGTGGAGGGTGCTGCACGCAGCAGTCCCCTACAACTGCATATTGCAGACCCTCACGGGTCTGCTCCTGGGCCTGACCAAACTGGCCATAAATAGGTCCAGGCAGCGGGGTCATTACGGCTGACTGCCTGCCCCTCTTCCATGGTTATGTTAGAGCCTGGGTGTGTCTGGAGAAGGAGCACGCGGTGACCCCCAACTTCCTTGAGCTGTTCGGGGAGAGGTGGGCACCGGAGGAAGTGGAATGTATTATTTCTCCCTCCAACTCCATTTTGATTTAATCCCTGCCCTGTCTTTCACTTTTTTGATCACACACCATTGCCCTTTTGTGAAGCGCACTGCTTGTCACTGGCCACTCGGGTGTTTCTTTTCTTCCTGGTGGTGGAATATAAATAAAGATTTACAGATTTGTTGTTTTCCACTGTGCCCTACACCTGCACACACACATGGGCGTTAGGGAAGAATAAGCACTACCGCTGTTCGGCGATAGTGTGGGGGAAAAAAAAGATAAAAAACAGGTGGGTCAGACAAAAAAAAAATAAACAGGTGAGTCAGGGGTTCTGTTCACTCTGAGAGCTGCCTCTGAGGGAGCTGGATCAGTGGTGAAGGACTCTCATTTGTTTTAGGGAGAGGACTGACCTCTGTGCTGTCTGGACCACACAGTGAGTAACAGAAAAAGAAAGAAAAAACAGGCCATTTGGCCCCACCAACCCTCTGAAGAGTAACCCTCCCAAACCTATTCCCCTACCCTATTACTTTACATTTACCACTGACTAATGCACCCAACCTACACATCCATGGATACTATGGGCATTTAGCATGGCCAATTCACCTAACCATGCGCCGCTACCTACACTCCCTGCAGTCAGCCCTGCCCCAGCTCAGGACAACACTCTCCCAGACCTGCAAAGGACCTTTGCTGTTCTTCATCCTCAGAAGAATTCATACACTGAACAAATATTTTTTCCTAGCCATATCGAGCATCAAAGAAAGTAAGTACAAAAAACTTTCATGTACTCACCCTTCACACTCCGGATTCCTCAACCATTCCTGAACCTTCTTGCGACCTCCGAAACTGCATGGGCGCCATGCGGCCGCTGCAGCCACCACCGCCGCGGCGAACGGTGATGTCACTTCCGCCCCCACCGCCGCACAGACAACAGCCACCACCGATCATGCAGTCTCTGCGATCGCCGCCCAGACAACCGTCTCCGCGATCGCCGCCCAGACAACAGCCTCCGCGATCGCCGCCCAGACAACAGCCTCCGCGATCGCCACCCTGACAACAGCCTCCACGATCACCAGGAAGACCATTGCCGACAGATATGCTGCCGCCTTCTTGCGACCTCCGAAACTGCATGGGCGCCATGCGGCCGCTGCAGCCACCACCGCCGCGGCGAACGGTGATGTCACTTCCGCCCCCACATCCGCACAGACAACAGCCACCACCGACCATGCAGTCTCTGCGATCGCCGCCCAGACAACCGCCTCCGCGATCGCCGCCCAGACAACAGCCTCCGCGATCGCCACCCAGACAACAGCCTCCACGATCATCAGGAAGACCATTGCCGACAGATATGCTGCCGCCGCGGGATCCACGGCTACCGGGACTAGTGCTGTTTCTGCCCGGCGCGCCACATCCGCCCCCAGAGCTGCCATGCCACAGCCACTTCCGCCCTCAGTGATGTCACTCACCTGCTCAAGGACCACACCGCACACTACGCCACTCCCACGTCGATCTCCGCCCCCATGTTCATCTCCGCCCCACGTTGATCTCCGCCCCCATGACCAACTCTGCTCCCTTGACTAACTCTGTCCCATGACTAACTTCGCTCCCACTCCCAGCTCCAGTCCAACACCAGGTCCTAGCTTCCAGCCCTGCCATATTTTCACCATCCCTCCAGACCTCCCCCTCTCTGAGGATGAATGATCAGTCCTCAGCAGAGGCCTCACCTTCATCCCCCTACGCTCCCGAATCAATGAGTTCGACACGCGGCTAGACATCGAGCATTTCTTCCGCTGCCTTCGTCTCCGTGCCTACATCTTCAACAAGGACTCCCGCCCACCCTCTGACGACCCCTTCTCCCACCTCCAACACACCCCATCCACCTGGACACCCCGTGCTGGTCTCTTACCCGCCCTCGAACTCTTCATATCCAACTGCCGCCGCGACATCGACCGCCTTAACCTGTCCACCCCTCTCACTCACTCCAATCTCTCACCCTCACAACGCGCAGCCCTCCCTCCGCTCCAACCCCCACCTCACCATCAAACCGGCAGACAAGGGAGGCACAGTGGTAGTTTGGTGCACCGATCTTTAAACCGCTGAAGCTAGACGCCAGCTCGCAGACACCTCCTCCTACTGCCGCCTTGACCATGACCCCACCTCCCACCACCAAACCATCATCTCCCAGACCATCCATAACCTCATCACCTCAGGAGATCTCCCATCCACTGCCTCCAACCTCATAGTCCCACAACCCCGCACTGCCCGTTTCTACCTCCTGCCCAAAATCCACAAACCTGACTGCCCCGGCCGACCCATTGTCTCAGCCTGCTCCTGCCCCACCGAACTCATTTCTGCATACCTTGACACCGTCCTGTCCCCCTTAGTCCAAGAACTCCCCACCTACATTCGGGACACCACCCACGCCCTCCACCTCCTCCATGATTTTCGCTTCCCC
>NC_057724.1:16941854-17034100 GCF_004010195.1 Chiloscyllium plagiosum
ATTCCCAGCGCACTTCCCCCAAATTCCCTCCCCCCTACCTTTTATCTCAGCTCGCCTGGCACACCAGCCTCATTTCTGAAGAAGGGCTTATGCCCGAAACGTCGATTCTCCTGCTCCTCGGACGCTGCCTGGCCTGCTGTGTTTTTCCAGCACTACATTTTTCAATTCACCTAACCTACAACATCTTTGAATTGTGGGAGGAAACCGGAGTGCCTGGAGGAAACCCATGTGGCACAGTGGCTCAATATTTCACACTGCTGCCTCACAGTGCCAGGGACCTGAGTTTGATTTTAGCCTTGGGCAACAGCTTGTGTGGAGATGGTACATTCTCCCTGCGTCTGCATGGGTTTCCCCTGGGTGCTCTGGTTTCCTCCCACAATCCAAAGATGTGCTGGTTAGTTGAATTGGCCATGTTAAGTTGCCCATAGTGTTCAGGGATGTATAGGAGTGTGTTAGTGTGTTAGTCAGGAGTAAATGTAGAGTAATAGGGTAGTGGACTTACTGGGCAAATGGCCTGTTTCCACACTGTAGAACTGGTATTTTAGTTGTATCATGTTTCTCATTCACTCGAATCATAAATCGAATGTGAAGTAGATGGAGGGTAAACTAGAATAGGGAATAGTTTATTGTGCATCCTCTCAGCTCCACAGTCAGTACTGGACTGCCTCCCCTAGTTCCTGTGCCAAATCACCTGATCCACTCTCTTAAAGGGGTAACACCATACAACTAATGCAGGATGTTGGGATAGCATGCCTACAGCAATACTTATTATAAGTGCTGACTCAATGGGCCAAAGGGCATTTGCTGCACTATGTGACTGGCTCTACCAACATACATAACAGGTTGAGATTCTCAGAACAAGGTTATAGAGGCACCACAGAGTTATAGAGATGTATAGCATGGAAACAGACCCTTCGGTCCAACTCGTCCATGCCAACCAGATATCCTAAACTAATCTAGTCCTATTTGCCAATGTCCCTCTAAACCCTTCTTATTCATATACCTATTCAGCTGCCTTTTAAATGTTGTAATAATACCAGCCTCATTACTTCCTCTGGCAGCTCATTCCATACATGTGCCACCCTCTGTGTGAAAAAGTTACCCCTTACGTCCTTTTTAAATCTTTCCCCTTTCACCCTCAACCTATGCCCTCTAGTTCTGGACTCCCTCACCCCACGGAAAAGACCTTGTCCATTTACCCGATCTATGCCCCTCATGATTTTATAAACCTCTGTAAGGTCACCCCTCAGCCTCTGATGCTCCAGGGAAAACAGCCCCAGTCCATTCAGCCTCTCCCTATAGCTCAAATCCTCCAACCTTGGCAACATCCTCGTAACTCTTTTCTGAACCCTTTCAAGTTTCACAACATCCTTCTGAGAGAAGGGAGACCAGAATTGCACACAATATTTCAAAAGTAACCTAACCGTCAGCCTGGCTTTTATTTCCAATTAAATGAAACACTGAGGGATGATCTAAATGAGGTGTTTAAAAATGATTTTAAAATGTTGAACGCGCAGTTAAAGCCAAACTATTGGCAGAATCTCCCTGGCCCTGAATGATGTGGATTATGGCAAGAAGTCCGGGACAAATGGGTGAGACGTTAGCTGAGATCTTTCTCAATGCTAAGAGCATTGTCCTGCAGATTTCCAGATACCATAATGAGATTCTCACCCAGAGAGTGGAGAGAGGCCAATGAACAGTGATTGTTGTTGTTAGAGACATTGTTATCCTTATTACTACCTAATCTCACCTCGTTAAAACATACTCTCTGATTCTTCCATGTGCTAGACAGAAACTAGGTTCTGAGAATTTCCAAAGCATAAGTCCGAGCAGGTATCTGGTTACTCCAGCCTGCAAACTGCTCCTCTGGATCCCCAGCTGTGATACCTGGCAACAACATCTCAGTGCAGCAGGTGAACATGCCCCACTTGCCTGGATATTGGCACCTGACCTGTGCCAGCCTCTCTGCACTATTAAGGGAGGGATCGGCTGAGATGATAGTGGCTGGTACAGGTGCAGGTGGGGAAAAGGTGAGTGATTAGGCAGAGCCAAGGCCATACAGACTATCCTGGGCTGCTAATCTGGAGACCTGGGTAATTTTCTGGGGACCTGGGTTCGATCCCACCACATAGATGGTGGAATTTGAATTCTGTAAAAATCTGGAATGTAGAGTCTAATGATAAATGTGGATCCATTGTTGATTATCGGGAACAATCCATCTGTTTTACTGATGTCCTTTAGGAAAGGAAACTGCCATCCTTACCTGGTCTAGGCTACATGTAACTCCAGACCCAGTGCAATGTGGTTGGCCCTCAACTGCCCACTGGGCAATTAGGGATGGGCAATAAATGCTAGCCTAGCCAACAATGCCCTCACCTTGTGAATGAATTTTAAAAAACAGCACGATATGTTATCAAGGTTTCCAGAAATCAGTGAAGTGTCAAATTCAGAGAGTTTCATGGAGGTTTCTCTCAGTCAGTTACTTCGTGCAATTCCCACCTGCTCACATCATGTCCACACCACACCAGTGGTGGAACAGCTCACTGCTGTGCATGTCGTATGTAAAGCCCAGCAATGCTGGTCAGGGTGGTGAAGTGGGGATAGGTGAAGACAGATAGAGGGTATGACCTGGTTGGTCAATGGAAGGAATGAATCCAGATGGTGGCTGGGAGGTGTGGAAGAGAAGGGGAAGGGCTAGAAAGGGACTCAGGGGATGGGGAGGGAGGTTATTTGAAATTGGAGAACTCAGTGTTGAGTCCTCCAGGCTGTAGGCTGCCCAGGCGGAAGATGAGGTGTTGTACCTCCAACAGAAGCTGTGGTGTGAAGCAACAGAGACTACCTACCCTTTGTGCTATATCATGTTCGAACCCTGAGTAAGGGAATTCTATTCTTCCCCTAACAGCCAGCTCAGCATAGCATATTGTCCAATGGAGCACCATCATGTGTTAGAAACCCTTTAAACGGCGGGCAATGCTAACTTCTATTGAACAGCAGTAAAAGCAAAGTAAAGACAAAACAAAAACAGGAACACGGGAATAAATAGGACTAATGGTCTTTTGAGCAAAAGCAAATTGATTGATGACCTCATGCAATTCACATCTCCTGACAGTGGGTGGGTCAAATCCTGTCTGCTTTCCCCTGTTTTTGTTTGTCTTTACTTCACTTTTACTGCTGTTCAATAGAAGTTAAGCTTAAATTTTTGCACCCAACACTGCATCACTTCATCATATTGAAAGTGATGTTCTTCCTTCTCAATGTCCTCAACTTCCTTCCTGGAAGGCTGCTGCTCCTTTCCCAGCTCTCTAGCTCCCACCACCTGCTCTCTCTGCCTTCTTCAGTTATGCACAGCACAGTATGTTAAGATTATGTGGCATACTCTGGCTGGTGCGTACTATAAACTTCCCTCAGACTGTTCCGAGCATTGAAACCTCATCTTCAGGAAGCTTATCATCTTGAGATATGGCCATTCAGTTGAAGCACACTCATTTTGTTTGCTACAAAAATGCCTGGTACATTCTGCAGGCATGACCTTGATACAGCACAGTGTCATGTGATAGCATGAATGTGATGGCAAGGCAAGTTGCAGTGAACATCCAGGTAGGTACAAAGTGAGTGAGCACTCAGAAAACAAGCTAAGAGCCTTGAGTTTCACCCTGTTCTAATGCGTAAAGTGAGCGCCAAACCACTATGCAAAGCTACCTGCTGGCAGCATTACAATGAAAGGAGCTAGTGAGCTCCAAAGTGTAGTACTGAAGTGGTGGACTTTATTTGAAGTGAAATGGAGATGTGCCACAATGATTGGTGAGGTTGATGGGTGTCTGATGCCCACGTCTGTGGAGGGGTGTGCAGGCAGTTGCTGGCAATGGAGGTGCTGAAGATCACTAGCCAAAATGGAATCCTGGAGAAGCATTTGGCCAGTTGAAGCCAGGTAGTCTGTCATGTTGGGAATTGTTGGTTTTTCTCTGTTGCGGGGGAGAATAACAATTGCATATAAATGGAACAAGGATAGGTAATAACGACACATTAATGTACGCAAATGGTCTCCTCGCTGCTTATTCACGAGATTCCCACCTCGCCTTTAAAGTTTTGACTGGAAAATTGGATTTTGAACTTTTTAATATCAAGAACCTCCTTTTTTCAATCTTGCTACGTTTTTCCAACTAAATTGGACTATCCATATCATTCAGAGACTGCGAAAATCCTGCCCTTTAACTCATAAGGGCTGAGGATGATGTGACATTTGAGACTGTCCAGATTAAGATCGATACAATTTTGTTGCATAGTAGTATCAAGGGAAACAAACCAAGGTGTATGTGAAGAACACATCAGCCTTGGTCTAATGGAATAGAGCAGGGGCTGAAAGGGATCATTGGTCTCCTCCTGGTTCCTGTGGGTGGGATTCAGGACGCTCCTTGCATGAATAATTTTGTGCTATTTTTCTCAGTGCACTTAACCAATAGCTACTGTTGAAATCTGAGATTCACAGTTAAATTGGATACCTTCTCCCCGAAAGTCAGAAATGAAGAATCAATTCTCCCTTGAAAACTGAAATCGAAGGAAATGAAATGTGACCTTGGTATTTTACAAAGACTGAGTCAGAGCAATAATTTATCAAAAATCTTAGCAAAGCTGATTGAAATGCTTAGTAAATTTGAGCTCCTGTTGTGATTCCCTCCAGATACTTCCCTCATCTCCTGCGTTCTGCAGTCGAGCCAAAACCTGCACTTCAATTGAGGCGTGATCTAACCCATGAAATAAGCTGGG
The DNA here is from genome assembly GCF_004010195.1 of Chiloscyllium plagiosum. NCBI lineage: Eukaryota > Metazoa > Chordata > Chondrichthyes > Orectolobiformes > Hemiscylliidae > Chiloscyllium > Chiloscyllium plagiosum. The sequence goes on from NC_057724.1 coordinate 16,946,619, forward strand.
ATAACCTGCCGTAAGCAAATGCTGAGCCCTTTCATTATAATTGGGTTGAGACCCACTTTGTCTCGCCTCACTTCAGAAGATGCTTCATATCAGTTATAGCAGATACTTCTGTATTAAGCTCAAATCTTCAAATAGGTTTATTTATGGGTTGTTATTTGTAGCAGGAAACAGTAACAGGAGAGAACTAAAAAGTGGCTAAATAAGCAGCAGTGTGCAAGTAGTTCAGAAAGACTTAAACGAACAATCTATGATCCTTTAGAATGCATGGCAGAACTTGGGATATAACTAAGTCTTTGAAGATAGTGGTTTCAGTTACTTGCTGAATAAGTGTGTTTCGTCTGCTTTTTAATTCAATTACGTTTATGGCCAGACTAACGTAACTCAAAGTGGGGGTGATATTGAATCAAGGTGCCTGTGAGACTTACCATCTGCAGTCCCATGAGGTTACAAGATCAAAACATTTATCACAGACCAGTCAAACGGAATGATCGGATTACACAATGCAGTGAGAACTTAAACTGGGAGCCTGTCTGATTTCCTGCCAAAATAATGAATGGCCAACTGGGGAAGTTCCAAATGGAAAAATGTGCTCCCCACTGCCTGATATATAAATATTTCAAGCAACCTGTTCAGATGGGATTTGAATCCAGATCTTCTGCTCCAGAGACAGGGGCATTACCATATGTCATAAGACTCTATCATTGCATATTTTATATATTTGTGGTACCCTATTCCCACACCACCTCCTCCACAAACAGTGAACAATGCTCCAGTTGGTCTTTAGCCATAGGAAAAGCCCAGTGGAAGTGAATTCTGACTGCAATGGTAATACAAAACTGACAATGACATGCCTGCCATCTGTACACTTTTTGTTTTTATTTGAAATTTAAAAATAGAAGATTAACGAATGATTACCTATTTTGCACAACAAATTTCAATCTCCTCACCCACTGTTTTATCAGAGTTTTGTAGCAGATTTGATTTTTGAGTTAATAAATTGTCTTATTAATGAAACATATATTTTGAATTCTTCACAATACATTAAAGAGAAGATGATGGGCAAAAGCATCCATGGGACTTGCCATTATATAATTGTGATTTTACTTGCGATAGGTCACACTTTCATTCATTTGCTCCAGATTATTGTCAACAAAGCCTCTAATTATCAACTGATTAAGAGATCTAATTTTACTTCAATTCTTCCAGACTGGCACAGTGGTGTGGTATTGAGATATTTCCTTGAGTCGATTAGTGCAGCATGAACTCTGACAAGTCTTAGTTGTGGCTATTTTAAAAGTGCTAGTTGCAAAAATCTGATTTATTTTAAAATTCTGAACCAAATTATAATGTATAACTATGGAAGGCCTGTGCCTTTTCTTTTCAACTGGGTTTGGTTATGATGCTTTCTCATTTGGAAGATAAACAAAAATATTACGATTCAGAATGTTGTTTGTGCTGCCAACTATATCTTCTACCCATATGCATCCTTTTGGGACTTACATGATATAGCATATGTGAGGGTAGGCACCTTTTGGCCTAATGAGTCTTTATAAAATAAACAGAAGTAGTTTACTGCAGGTTGTAAGAACAGGCTACACATTATTGCAAAGATTATTCATGAGGACTGTTGTGGCACAGTGATAGTGACTTTATTGGTATGCCGGGAGGCTCAGGTCCAAGATCTGCAATAACATCCCTGAACAGGTTGATTTGAAAATATCTACAAAGACCATTCAGAGAATCTAGCCTTAGGTCTACCTTTCACAAGATCCTAATCTTCTCTTCAACCAAGTCCTTATGACATCACCGCACTGGGTGGCATTTATTGTAGTCAATGAATTTTTTAACCTTTCAGACCCATTTACAGCATCTTTCCTCAGGTTTTGTTTGATAACTTTTACTGTTATGCATTTATTTATATCCTTACACTGACCACTCACTTCCCCATTACTATCCCAAACCCAAGTCTTTGATTGTTCAAGTTCAGATAACATGGATGAAATAGCTCTTCAGATGCCAGCGTCCCACCGTCAACCACCTTTTATTTACAAATGCAAAGCCTTTGACAATTGCATTGCCTCTCAGTGAATCAGGCACTCTCCTCCATATCCCTGACATTCAGCCTTTTATGTCAGCCAGGGTTCCCTGTTTGAACCAGATTAACCAGCCCAATCAGAGAACTCATATTCAATGGGATCCAGCTGGATTACAATCACTACAGTGGAGGTTTCACTATCTTCCCTGGACATGTTCTCTTTGAACTTGGAAAAGTGGTCTTTTGTTGGCTAGAAGGCAATTGCCATAGTTGTGAAGAATGCATAGGTTTTCTCGTATCTAGTCTTTTGTTACTGGTTTCTTCCATTGAATTCTATGCACCACATTTCCAACTTGTGTCAGAGGATTTTTGTTCTCAATATAGCTGTAGCTCTGTCCTTAAATAGTTTTGTTTTAATGTTAATTTTGATTATTGCAATTTGGATTCTGTCATTTGCCCTCAGTGATTGAATGCAATATGGTCCCATAGAAAACATAGGAAATAGGAGCAGGCTACTTAGCCAATCGGGCCTGCTCTGTTATTCAACGTGATAATTGCTGATCCTCCATCTCAATGCCACACTCCCTCCCCTGTCCATGCCCTTTAATACCTTTAGTCTCTAGAAATGTGTATACTTCTTTCTTAAATATTTTCAGTCAAAGCTTCCAGAGTCTTCTGTGATGGAGCATTACACAGATTTACTAACTTCTCAATTAAGACATTTCTCCTCATCTCCACGTGAAATGGCCTACCACTCATTCTGAGACAGTGATCCCTTGTTCTGGATACACTTACCAGGAGAACCATCCTGACAAGTCCTGCTGGAAGGTTATATGCTTCAATGAGATTCTTGCTCATTTTTCTCAAATACAGTAAATGCTGGTCCAGCTGACCCAATCTCTCCTCATACCACAAACCTGCCATCCCAGGAATCATTCTGGTAAACCTTCGCTGTACTCCCGCAACTGCAAATGTATTTTTTCTTAGATAAGGAGGGCAAGATTTCTCACAATGCCCCAGATGTGGCCTTAAAAAGGCCCTTTACAACTGCAGTAAGATTTCCTTGCTCCTGTACTCAAAACCTTTTGCAATGAAGGCCGACACACTATTTGCTTTCCTAATTGTATGCTGCACTGTGTGGTGTTTGCTTTCAATGACTAGTGTACAAAAACACCCAGATAGCTTTGCACATCCACATTTCTGAATTCAGCCATTCTGATTTCTACCAAAGCGGACTACTTCACACCTAACCAGGTTATATTGCTGCCACCATGCTTTTCCCACTGAACTCAACTTGACCTGAAGCCTCTGTATGACATCCACAATTGCATGTAGTTGCATGTCATTAATTTTAGGTCTGTGTCTCCCAAGCCCTCATAACATCATCAGTGTGGGCTAGAGGAACAACTTATTGAAATCAAACAAGTTTTAACTCTTTGTTAATACTTAATATGGGTGGCACGGTGACTCTGTGGTTAGCACTGCTGCCTCACAGTGCCAGGGACCTAGGTTCAATTCTATACTTGGGTGACTGTCTGGGTGGAGTCTATGCGGGTTTCCTCCCACAGTCAAAGATGTGCAAGATAGTTGGATTGATGATGCTGTCCACGGATGTGCAGGCTCAGTGGGTTAGCCGTGGGAAATGCAGGGTTACAGGGATACGGTTGGGGGTGATTCTGGGTGGGATGCTCTCTGGAGGGTTGAAGTGGAATTGATGGGCCAAATAGCCTGCTTCCACACTGTAGAGATTCTATGATTCTTTCAGGCCCCTCCTGACCCATATGGAACATATCTCTTGAGAAGCTGAATGGAGCAGATTCAATAGTAATGTTCAAATGAGAATTTTAGACTTGCTGGATTTGAAGAAATTTGCAGCTCGATGTGCAAACATGAGGAGGTCTAATTGGACAGCTTTTCCAAAGACACATGATGAGCCAGATTGCCACCTTCTGTGCTATAGATACTGTGGTTGGGATTTTCTCATTTTCAGACTAAAGCAGGAAATTGGAGACTTTCCTGGAGAGAATCTGCAGGATTCACAATTAATCAGCCTTTTGATTGGTTGCTTTCTTCCAGAGCAGTAAGCTCTACTAGCTGATAGTGCTGGCCAGTTGGAGGTCAACAGATCTCAGCTTCTGGAACACCATCACCTAGACTCCCAAATGGAGAGGGATTGGGAGGTGGGGGGGGGGGGGGGGAGGTCAGGCAGCGAGGAAGTTCCATCTGCCTGGAAGTGAGGACAAAGGTGCTCTGTCAGAGATTAAGCCCCTGTCGATGGTCTAATCTCTCAGCCTTGCACAAGTTAGTGCAGGTTGAGAGAGTTGCCTCCTCTTCCCAGAACTGACAGCCTTCCCACACTTTTTTCCCAGTCCAATAGGCCAACTACTTTCTCATCCTGTCTGGAGCCGAAATGACTGCAGCCCTGATGGGAAAAGGCCCTTAAAGTCATCATTAATTAACCACTTGAGGACCCCAAATGGTGGCCATGTGGGAAAGCCAATCCTGACCAGAACGGAAATCCTCTGTCGTGGAAAGGGGCTGGATATGCACCCACCCATTGACTTTCCTTTCCCAACAGCTCCTCTGCCACGTTTGAGGAGTGAATGATTGTGGCCAATGATTCTGTGCTGGATATTTTATAACTTGACCAGGCACAATGGAGAGGTAATTTACAATGATTTTAAGTTCACTTGCTTCGTCACAAAAGTAGGGTTGTGGTTGCTTCTCCTGGTAATGCAGATTGATTTTGAACAAAAGCAATCTCAAAACATAATTCATCATTATTGCCTTGTGTTTACCAGCTAATTTAGCTGCAGGTGCACAGACAGTAACTGGTCAATTAACTACATACATTCAGCAAGACATCCCAAGAGAGAAACAGATGTGGAAATGAGCAAATATTTATATTGTAGCTGAATACAACTCATGTAACACATAACAATACTCAATGAATCCTCTGTATTTAGTTGCTGATATTCCAAACCATGTGATACAAAGTCATTAAATGCGTGCTCTCAGGTAGATTGAAATGAAATGTTAGCACTGTTTGGTAAAACTATATGTCCTGTGAGTTTGTGCAAAGTAAACAATTTACTATTCATGTATAACGAGTGGATACTAGGTAACAATTACCTTCAATCTGGTTCCAAAGTCTAACCTCAAGTTTTAATCAGAAATATTATTCCTGCTCATAGGAGTGTGTCATGACATGGCTGAACAGGTTGATTTTTACAAAAATGAAATAAATCAATTTACAGATGGGATTAATACAATTATATTACATATAGGTCATCTATGTTATTAAAGGTCTTACACTGTTTGAATCACAGCACAAAAGGCAGTTTCCTTTTTACACAGAATGACTGAATATTTGTGAACAGACAAGATTTTGTTTTGCAATGCACTCACATAGTCATTCAGATCATCATCATCCACAGAACGTGATGGACGTTTTCTGTTGGGTTCGGTTTCTGAGTGTGTAGTGAATTCATCTTCTTCGACTTTCTCTGGTTCTCCAAAATCATAAAATCCTGGGTCTAGAAAGATACAATGCTGAATTAGAGCAAGTGTTCTGCCCATTTGTTGATGTCGATGCAAAATATTCATGAGATCCCCCAAAGCTATTTTCTGATAAATACAAGATATATATTCGTGTCCTCCAGGTGTTATACAAGTATGTGAATAGAGATTGACTCTACTGGTACACTGGCACAATTTATATGTGGAAGTTAGAAAGTACTGACTTAAACGTTACTTTGCATCAGTACCCTGCTGTATAAGGTATATTTGGCATTTGTTTTCAAATATCTATGTTTTACTCAAAAACATTATGATAATTGTCAAAGTAGAACCTAACATGTTTTCATTTCAAAAGATGTTTCTCACTCTTTTAAAAATTAATTTCATCCTGTGGAGAAATGGGTTTTGTTATAGGAAATATTGACACTCAGTTCCAGTCAACAAAAGCAGTTATTTCATTACGACAATAGGGGGATTGAGCATGGTGGAACAGAAGATTGAAACATCAACATCTTTTGTTCCCAAAAAAAAGGCATAACCATAAGTGACTTTTGTCTAGATCAGTAGCAATCTTTGAGCAGTTGTCTGTTAATTTGTAATCAATATAGCCTCAAAGCTTGCCTTTGGCACATCCATTATAGATTTATGAAAATAATTAGCGGTTTTCAATATCTTATGCTTTGTGTCAGGTATCAGTAGTTCTTGGGTCAATATTCATTCAGTGATTTGAGAAGAACATTTGTAGAGATACATAGCATCATGGCTTTTTGAAAAGTCTATCCAATTAGACCCATTTCCCCATCATTTTTCCTGTAGCCCTGCAATTTAAAAGTTACCACTGAATCTTCGCCCATGAGCCTATCAAGAGATCTCCAATTGAAAAAACACTCATTACCAAAGCCAGTACCAATCATCAACAAATAGAATACCTTCCATAAACTAGAATAGTTTGAATACTGTAAAGTATAACTTATTTGCGTTCTAAGTTATTCACACTCTTGAATATTTTCCCTACATATTTAACATACCATAATAATAGTTACTTGCAATGCAGACTCCTTGAAACCCAACTAAAGCCGTTAGAGACAAATGACACATTTTAATTTAGGAATGACAATAGGGGACAAGCATTTAAACTTTGATTTGAAGACAAGCATTTAAACTTTGATCCTGTGTTTTAGTGGAAGTGTGACTCACTTAAAAATGCAAGTGTAAAAATGATGGGAAAAGAATTGCTAGATGAACATGTTGAGTGTTTGTGCATTAATATTACCCACCATTTTCTTCATGTTTATCTGCCATAAAAAGGGAGAAGAACGGATTACTGTGAGTGAACTACAAACCAAAATCTAATTTACAGATTTAATAAGTAGAAATATTTTGACATTTGCTCTTTTAAAGAAATGTTATTTGTCTGACTACCTTGATTATCTTATTTCTTACTGATGGATATTCTGTATTCATTATATAAGATGCAATATAGATGGTAAAATGAAAATATTAAATCTAGCTCAGGAGTTATTTTTGTCAATAATTTTTACTTTCTCATTATCATGATTACATAACTCATTAGGGAAAGAGGCAGCCATTCAATTTAAAATGTACAAGATATTGAAGCAATGATACAGAAGTAATGATAGGAAATTAATTATTGATGTAATCAGTCTGCAGATGCAGTTTTGTCTCATAAGCATTGTATGATTGAACAAACTTACTTTAACATATCAATTTATTAATTACAAAATAGGCTCTTTGATGCAAACAGAAAACTGCATGCCAAATCTTTGATAGCTTCCCTTCTATGTCTTTTTTACCTTTCAAATATGATGGACGAAGCCAATAAATTGGAAGATTTCCACACACTTCCAGGACTTTTGAATTCAGCAGAAAACGTTGGTCCTTAATTGGGTGTTCAGCTGCCACCCAAACAACAGTTTCATCAAACTTCACTGGCATCATTTCATCTTGCTGTTAAAATAAATGGCGTATGTTAATCTTTTTTTTTGTTAATAGCAAAACAAAAGCAGGAATTCATTTTTTTTTTCATTTGGTGGTTTCATCTAAAGTTGAATTGCAGAAAACCATGAATTTATTAACAGTACAATAAGAGCAAATGACAAGAATAATTAAATTCAACTTCAGTTTGAACATATGGTGTAATATAATTGTTTTTTTCACAAGTACTGATTAGCAGAATTTCATTAGGAAACTTTGTGCACTAACCTATTTTTCATCATTAGGCAATGCAAAAGAGGACATAAAATGGCATATCTATTATGATGTACTTTTCTCAGAACAGACCTTTAGATGCAGTTACAGTACAGGTGCCAATCTGAGAGTTGATAGCAGTGTTTGTGTGACAGACGTGAGTTATATCTTTGACTGTACTGGCAAGACAGCTCCATGCAAGCTGGAATCATGCAAAACCCATGGTAACTGACATTGTCTACTCACTGATGTGGAAAAATCACCAAGATATAAAAAAAAAGAGCTGTTGATCTAGTAGTTACCACCCCAACAGCCTCATCAGCAAAGGTAATGAAGGTGATACTGACAATGCTATTAAACAGCATGTACTCATAATCAACCTGTTCACTGATGATCAGTTTGAATTCCACTAGGATCAAAGGGGAGGCAATGGCCTAGTGGTATTGTGGGACTGTTAATCCAGAGACCTAGATAATATTCTGGGGACTCAGGTTCAAATCCTGCCATGGCAGATTGTGGAGTTTGAATTCAATAAAAAAAATCTGGCATTACAAGTCTAATGATGCCCATGAGTCCATTGTTGGAAAAACACATCTGGTTCACTAATGCTTTCTGGGCAACTAGAGATGGGGTATAAATGTTGGCCTAGCCAGCAATGCCCTCACCCCATGAATGAATAAAGAGGAAAAAGGATCACTTGGCTCCAAGTCTCCTTACAGCCTTTGTCCAATTCGGGACAAAACAGCTGAATTTCAGAGGTGAAAGTAACTGTCTATGATATAAAATCACCATTTGAGTAGTTTTGACAATAAGACCATTTGGGACAAAGATGAGGGGATATTTCTTCATCCAGACAGTGGTGAGCCTGTGAAATTCTCTGAAAGCAAGTGAGGGCAAATCATTGAATGTTTTCAAGAGGCAGTTATATATAGTTCTTAGTGCTAAATGCATTAAAGTGTATGGGGAGAAAGTAGAAAGAGGGTACTGAGTTGGATGACCAGCCAGAATTATACAGAATGGCAGAATAGGCCTACTCCTTCCCCTATTTTCTTTGTTTTGGCCATTTTATTGCACCTTTCTGAATATCAGCCCACAGTCTCCATGTTACAGCATGTAACTGTTTCTTAAATGTATTCTGGCCTCAACAGTTCTTTCTGGAGATCTGTTGAGGTAACTAATTATCCTCTAATGAATTACTTCTTGGCATCTGTTTGAAACATTCCTTCCACAATTCTGAACTTGTGTCCTCTAGTCTATCTGCATAAATGTTGTATGCAAATGTTTTCTCAATTTAATGTATTCCTACTTCTGTTCAGTTCCTTTTCAGGCTGATGAGCCTGCATCTCCAGTCCTTGTTCTTAATTCAGTCTTGAGAGACTAAGCATCAGTATTATTTCTTTATTCAACATCAATTGAATTCTAGGGCACAGAGCTCACCTCTCCTCTCCCCGGTTTTTGTTCATTAGGACCGAGAGGGAGATTCATTTATTTGAAGATGTCTGTGTTGATTACTGCTCATAAAAAAACTAAACCCTAAACATACAAGATTCTGTGAATGCATATTAGATCCAGGTTAAATGGCTGGACAAAACTGTTTTCTATTTAGCTTATCAGCTCGAGTCAGTTGTCATGTTGAAAACTGAGCAGTCAGTGAGCACACAGAACGATTTCACAAACAGGACTGAGGTAAAAACTAGATCGTCTTCTTTCAGTTATGGTAACTGAGTCTGAATTTTGACCAGATCACTAGGTTTTAGTCCCTTGCTCTCGTTCAAACATAACATTGGGCGATCTTTTACATTCATCGGAAAGAACAGAAAGCACCTTGGTTTAATGTTTCATCTGAATGATAGCATAACCACCAGTGCAGTAATCCCTTAGTAACATGTCAAACTTCGATTTTTCTGCTCGAGTTCTAGCATGGAGGTGCAACGTCTAACCCAAATTACCCTGGAAGCAAAGTATCTCAAAACATTGAACAGGAGGTGAAGTTTCTTGCTGCTACTTTGTAAGAAATCCTTGAGTGGTTTTCCCTGCTAACCAAATGCAGTCAGGCCACAAAGATGTTGTGCCTACCACCCAAAAGAGGAATGTGATATCTGAGTTTTAATGCTGGGCCAGGTAAGTAGGCTGTATATCTCAATGACAGACACACTGTTTTAAATATTGACCGAACATGGGGAGCTTCTAAGTGATAGTGACATAGAAAATGGAGGACAATGATAGTTGGAGCATGGCTTTCTATAAATAGGCAGTAAAGTGGCATCAGAGAGCTTTGATGGGCTGGAATGATGGATATGTCCATAGGTTAGAATGGGATCTAGAAGGGCCATAGGAGTGCTTGGGGGGGACATAGTGTCAGCAAGCTACCACAACCAAAAATTGGACATTATACATTGGCCTAGAGCTGGAGAAAGCAGACTTAACAGAAAATTTGCTGAAAATGTGTTGCTGGAAAAGTGCAGCAGGTCAGGCAGCATCCAAGGAACAGGGGAATGGACGTTTCGGGCATAAGCCCTTCCTGTTCCTTGGATGCTGCCTGACCTGCTGCGCTTTTTCAGCAACACATTTTCAGTTCTGATCTCCAGCATCTGCAGTCCTCACTTTCTCCTTAACAGAAAATTAGCCAAACTAACTTCAACAGCAGCCAGCAGCTTCCAGCTACAGAGAACAGTGGAAACCAAGATCAAAGAGATTTCAGAGGTCCAAGAAGAACAGGTTGCAACTAGCCTCAGGGTTGTATGTTGGGGAGGTGTTGAGCAGGCTTTCTGGCAATCCACTTGTCTGAGCATGTGCACTTTACACTTCCTGGCATGGCAACAGTGAAGAGTGTTGGTGTGACCCCATTGGATGATTTGAATCCAGCTCATGACCCCATTGGCCAAAGGCCAAAGAACATTGTGGAAGTGTAATGGGGGATAAGAACAAACTCCTGGAAACTACCCCCTCAGTGAAGACTTCATAAAGATTCATAGCGAAACTCGTAGTAATACTCATGGCAGAAGATTGTGCAACAGCCCAAGAAGATCCAGGAGAAGATCCACCCTGACCTGCAAGACCCAGCTTTGTAGAATTCAGCTAGCATCGGAGAGGAAGGAGATTCCAATGGCTGATCTCAAACACGTGGATCGTTGCAGATAATATTCTTTTTCGGACATCGATCCAGATGGAGAGTAAATATAGTGGGAATTTGGGAAATGCTCATATGGCATTTTTAATGAGGAATATTTTGTTAATTAAATAGAGTTGAATTGCAGATCGAATTCTGTATCCCTTTGTTCCTGACAAGAGAGCTTTGGTAAAGTGTTATTAAAACATAAACTGGGTGAAGTATCCAAAACACAGACAATAGGGTGATAAAGGGAGAGGCCATAGGGGTGGGCAGAGAGACATTAGGTGACATGGAGCATATGATTTGACATGTGGTTGGCATAGATGTGGCATGGCTCGGATGTGGGAGTGATGACATAGAGTCATAGAGATGTACAGCATGGAAACAGACCCTTCGGTCCAACCCGTCCATGCCGACTAGATATCCCAATCCAACCTAGTCCCATCTGCCAGCACCCGGCCCATATCTCTCCAAACCCTTCCTATTCATATACCCATCCAAATGCCTTTTAAATGTTGCCATTGTACCAGCTTCCACCACTTCCTCTGGCAGCTCATTCCATACACGTACCACCCTCAGTGAAAAAGTTGCCCCTTAGGTCCCTTTTATATCTTTCCCCTCTCACCCTAAACCTATGCCGTCTAGGTCTGGAATTGCCAACACCAGGGAAAAGACTTAGTCTATTTATCCTATCCATGTCCCTCAATTTTGTAAACCTCTATAAGGTCACCCGTCAGCCTCCAATACTCCAGAGAAAACAGCCCCAGCCTGTTCAGCCTCTCCCCATAGCTCAAATCCTCCCAACGTGACAACATTCTTGTAAATCTTTTCTGAACCCTTTTAAGTTTCACAACATTTTTCCGATAGGAAGGAGACCAGAATTGCACGCAATATTCCAATAGTGGGCTAACCAATGTCCTGTATAGCTGCAACATGACCTCCCAACTCCTGTACTCAATACTCTTGACCAATAAAGGAAAGCATACCAAACGCCTTCTTCACTATGCTATCTACCTGCGACTCCACTTTTAAGAAGCTATGAACCTGAACTTCAAGGTCTCTTTATTCAGCAACACTCCCTAGGACCTTACCATTAAGTGTACAAGTCCTGCTAAGATTTGCTTTACCAAAAATGTAGCACCTCACATTTATCTGAATAAAACACCATCTGCCACTTCAGCCCATTGGCCCATCTGGTCAAGCTTCTGTTGTAATCTGAAGTAACCCTCTTTGCTGTCCACTATACCTCCAATTTTGGTGTCAACTGCAAACTTACTAACTGTACCTCTTATTCTCGCATCCAATTCATTTATGTAAATGACAAAAACTGGGGGATCCAGCACCGATCCTTGTGGCACTCCATAGTCACAGGCCTCTAGTCTGAAAAATAACCCTCCACCACCACCTTCTACCTTCTGTCTTCTACCTTTGAGCCAGTTTTGTATCCAAATGGCTAGTCCTCCCTGTATTCCATGAGATCTAACCTTGCTAATCAGTCTCCCATGGGGAACCTAGTCAAATGCCTTACTGAAGTCTATATAGATCACATCTACAGCTCTGCCCTCATCAATCTTCCTTGTTACTTCTTTTAAAAAAAACTCAGTCAAGTTTGTGAGACATGATTTCCCATGCACAAAGCCATGTTGACTATCCCTAATCAGTCCTTGCATTGCCAAATACATGTACATCCTGTCCCTCAGATTCCCTCCAACAACTTGCCCACCACCGACGTCAGGCTCACCAGTCTACAGTTCCCTGGCTTGTCTTTACTGCCCTTCTTAAACAGTAGCACCACATTAGCCAACCTCCAGTCTTCCGGCACCTCACCTGTGACTATCGATGATACAAATATCTCAGCAAGAGGCCCAGAAATCACTTCCCTAGCTTCCCACAGAGTTGTCACATACACCTGATCAGGTCCTGGGGATTTATCCACCTTTATACATTCCAAGACATCCAGCACTTCCTCCTTTGTAAGATGGACATTTTGCAAGGTGTCACCATCTATTTCACTACTCTCTATATCTTCCATATCCTTTTCCACAGTAAATAATGATGCAAATTAATCGTTTAGTATCACCTCATTTTCTGTGGCTCCACACAAAGGCCGCCTTGCTGATCCTTGAGGGGCCCTATTCTCTCCCTAGTTATCCTTTTGTTCTTAATGTATTTGTAAAAATCCTTTAGATTCTCCTTAACTCTATTTGCTAAAGCTGCCTAATATACTCTTCTAAGGATTCACTTGATCTATCCTGTCTACACCTGACATATGCTTCCTTCTTTTTCTTAACCAAAACCTCAATTTCTTTAGTCATCCAGCATTCCCTATATCTACCAGTCTTTCCTTTCACCCTGACAGGAATATACTTTCTCTGGATTCTCGTTATCATATTTCTGAAGGCTTCCCATTTTCCAGCTGTCCCTTTACCTCTGAACATCTGCCCCCAATCAGCTTTTGAAAGTTCTTGCTTCATACCATCAAAATTGGTCTTTCTCCAATTTAGAACTTCAACTTTTAGATTTGGGCTATCCTTTTCCATCACTATTTTAAATCTAATAGATTTATGGTCGCTGGCCCCAAAGTGCTCCCCCACTGACACCTCAGTCACCTGCCCTGCCTTATTTCCCAAGAGTAGGTCAAGTTTTGCACCTTGTCTAGTAGGTACATCCACATACTGAATCAGAAAATTGTCTTCTACACACTTAACAAATTCTTCTCCATCTAAACCCTTAACACTATGGCAGTCCCAGTCTATGTTTGGAAAGTCAAAATCCCCTACCATAACTACCCTCTTATTCTTACAGATATCTGAGATCTTCTTACAAGTTTGTTTCTCAATTTTCCTCTGATTATTAGGAGGTCTATAATACAATCCCAATAAGGTGATCATCCCTTTCTTATTTCTCAGTTCCACCCAAATAACTTCCCTGGATGTATTTCAGGGAATATCCTCCCTCAGCACAGCTGTAATGCTATCCCTTATCAAAAATGCCACTCCCCCCTCCTCTCTTCCCTCCCTTTCTATCCTTTCTGTAGCATTTATATCCTGGAACATTAAGCTGCCAATCCTGCTCATCCTTGAGCCATGATTCTGTAATTGCTATGATATCCCAGTCCCATGTTCCTAACCATGCCCTGAGTTCATCTGCCTTCCCTGTTTAGCCCCTTGCATTGAAATAAATGCAGTTTAATTTATTAGTCCTACCTTGTCCCTGCCTGCCCTGACTGTTTAACTCACTTCTGTTCTCAACTATACCAGTCTCCAATTGATCTCTTTCCTCACTATCTCCCTGGGTCCCAACCCCCCACCTTACTAGCCTGAATCCTCCTAAGCAGCTCTAGCAAATCTCCCTGCCAATCTAGTCCCCTTCCAATTTAGATTCAATCCATCCTTCTTGTACAGGTCACTTCTATCCCAAAAGAAATTCCAATGGTCCAAAACTGTAAATCCTTCTCTCATACACCAGCTCCTCAGCAATGCATTCATGTGCTCTATCCTCCTATTCCTGCCCTCTCTAGCTCGTAGCACCGGGAGTAATCCAGATATTACTACTCTCAAGGACCACCTTTTTAAATTCCTGCCTAACTCTCTGTAATCTCCCTTCAAAATCTCAACCTTTTCCCTTCCTATGTCATTGTTTCCAAAGTGGACAATGACCTCTTGCTGGCCCCTCTCCCCCGTGAGAATATTCTGCACCCTCTCTGAGACATCCTTGATCCTGGCACCAGGGAAACAACACACCATTCTGCTTTTTTGCTGCTGGCTACAGAAACATCTGTCTGTATCTTGGATTAGAGGGTCCCTAACACAATTGATCTCTTGGAACGCGACATATCCCTCATTGCATTGGAGCCAGTCTCAATGCTTTCTCATTGCTTCTAACTGTCTCTCCAACCGATCCATTCGATCTGATAAGATTCACAACCAACAGCATTTATTGCAGATATAATCCGCAGTAACCCTTAACTCTCTTAAACTCCCACATCTGACAAGAAGCGCATATCACTCGCTATTTTTGCTCCTTCACAATCTACAGACCAGAAAATAACACCGTTATTCCTCTACAAAACACTGCCTCAGGTTAAATTAATAGTTACGGCTTATAAGTTTAATCAAGAGACATATCTCAAAAAACATATAATCAAGAAAAATCCACTCTACTTACTTCTGCAGACTTTCTGTAGGTCCCACTTAAAAACAATACTTACCTGATTCTGTGCTGTGAACTTCGCCCAAACAGTTCCTCCAAAATTAGTTGTGACTTTCACTGTTTGTTAATTTTCCCAGACACGCTCCGATATCCAGCGATATATGAATTCAATCAGCAAAGGCAGTAACTGCAGGTTCACTGCTGTGTCAGTTTCTTTCTCTCTCTCTCCTGCACTGACCTCACCATGTGCTTCCTTTGTCTGTTCTTCTCCCTTTTAAAACTGCTGTTGTTTTGACTTTTTAGTGTGAGGGATGAAGCTTTTAGATCCATACTTTTTTCATTAAACCCCAATATAGTGTTCGTGTCCAGAGGGAGGTAGTTGTGCCAACACTGATCATCTATGCCTCTTCCATTTGGACAGATCACCAGTGGCAAGCATGACCAGCAGCCTGCCGGTATGGCTGTGCGGAAGAGCACCTCAGAATTGCAGTACTGATAGCATTTGGGTTTTGGCTGAAGCACCAATCTGCTAACAATCATGGCACTGCAAGACATAAAATGGATGCTGTGTGCCAGCACAGAGAAAGAGGAAGTAAGTAGCCCTGAGACACAGCCTGATCTAACCTGTGAGCTGAGCAGCTGCTCCTGGGTGTGAAGTGTCCTTGTAGCGACCTTTCAATGCCAGTTTATGGTATGCCCTGAGTTGCAAATCTGTGTTTATTAGGCATCCTACAAGTGGATCAGACAGGTGCAATGAGGATCCATCCACACAGTTGGCAACCAGCAGATGCCAATCTCTGTGGATGAGGGGCATGTGCAGCAGGTGCCCTGAGATGCTGTTGCTTGCTGAGCAACCTGGAGGCACATCACAGTCAATAGCGAGCTGAAGATACCAGGCACTCGCTCAGATTTCTGTTACGAGTCTCATTGATGCCCAGTTTGTTTGGTGCATTTAGTAAGAAAGGAAGCTGCATATTAATGAGGTGTGATATGCAATTAATAATCCCCTTTGAAAGGCAACTTACCCACTGCCAAGGAAGAAACTTGCCTCGACGCCTGGCTAATGCTTAAAAGATACAGCATTCTGATGATGAAATAGGTCTTACCAGACTTTTCATGTGATTCTGCCACAGCTTATAGAGTCATAGAGTCATAGAGATGCACAGCACGGTCCAACCCGTCCATGCCGACCAGATATCCCAACGGCCATATCCCTCCAAACCCTTCCTATTCATATACCCAACCAAATGCCTCTTAAATGTTGCAATTGTACCAGCCTCCACCACTTCCTCGGGCAGCTCATTCCATACACGTACCACCCTCTGTGAGAAAAAGTTGCCCCTTAGGTCTCTTTTATATCTTTCCCCTCTCACCCTAAACCTATGTCCTCTAGTTCTGGACTCCCCCACCCCAGGGAAAAGACTTTGTCTATTTATCCTATCTATGCCCCTCATAATTTTGTAAACCTCTATAAGGTCACCCCTCAGCCTCCGACGCTGAAGGGAAAACAACCCCAGCCTGTTCAGCCTCTCCCGATAGCTCAAATCCTCCAACCCTGGCAACACTGTTATGTCATTTACATCCTTAAGTGATTCTGCCTGAGAAGTCTACAGTTGTCTTAATAAAGCATTTACATTATTCAAATGGATCTCAGATCAAAACAATAAGTAACAAATTGAGGTCTTAAAGTATACTTATATTTTTCAGATTAAATGACAGGCTTAAAATGTAAAACTAGTTTAAATCTCTACCCAGGTCTGCCATGTTGCCAAGGGAAACATTGCAGGGAGGTTTACTTTGATTTTGGGTTTACCTGTATGTTTCCTCATATAAGAAGGCAATATTTTCCAGGAAACAGCCTTTGAGAAGCAGAGAGTTGTTCTTAGAAGCTGCCGAGCAGAAGTAAAGGACAATGAGAGGCTAGGGTACTTCTGCGTTAGCGTCTCTAAGCAAAAACCCTGAGGTAGGGTGCCCACAAAACCTGAGGTGCTTAAGGAGAGTTGGATGGTTGTTGAGATGCAAGCTCATGGGAAAGACCCCAAGCAGGTCTTACACCTTGGAGAATAGGTGGAACATTGAGGAGAATCAAAGCAAATTCCTGAAAGCTGTGATGCAACTTGGTTTGGTCTCAGCAGGGTGAAGGAACCCTCAAGATCCTATAACTTACAGGGAAGCTCTTCTGTTGAAATAAAAAGAGAACAGGGAATGTCCTGTTGAGATATCAGGAATAAGGAATAGATGTTTCTAAACAATATTGTTAAATTAGCAATATTTTCTCTGTTTGACTCTTGTAAAGGTTTTTGCTTGAAATGTGAAATCATTGCGATGTACTTCTTTTCAAGTAATAAATGGGAATGGGAGTTCAAACTACATCTTAAAAAGATTTACTGGGTCCCCTCGAGTTCATAACAACATTCCACTTCCCTATGAATGTCGAACTTATAATCAACCCAGCACTTGTTTGTTACAGCACCTCATTCCAAGGACATGGTGCTGACACCTCAGTCAATATCTGTAACTCTTTTATTTGCTGCTTCTGCAACTTCCAAATAGCTATGGTCTGCGCATGCTTCGTATATTGACTTTCAAAATGCAGTACATTGCATTAATCGATACTGAAGCTTCTTTTCCAAATGCAGTGCATATTCTCTCAAGCCGTTTTGACTGCTTTAATTCTCTCAGCCAAAGTTGCTTCAAGTTTAGTACCATCTTAAGAGTCAATTACTTACCTCTAAGACTATAAGTCTGGGTCCAACATGAACAGGGAGCTCCATGGATCTTAAGGCACCACATTGGTGCTATACACCTTCTCCCAATCTCTCTTGCTTCTTTTGTAATCTAACTTCTGAGAATTTAATTTGTAAATGTGCAACAACATTTGTGAAATAGGTTTTTTTCAAACTTTTGACTACATTGTAATACATGCTTTGAAAAGTATGGCTATGGCTCTATCCTTTGCTGTGTGGCTTTTTACTCTTCTCGAATAGGAAGTAACATGACTGAGTGGAATACAATTGGTACCTACATGTTTTTGATTTCATAAAAAAATTTTAATGGCCTGAATAATGACTCAAAAATGCATTCTATTTTTATAAAACCAACAGGTACACTTTTATGTTAATGTAAATTCTAGCAGAATTCTTACAGCCTTGCTGGCAGTAAATCAGATCATACATTTGTTAATGGTGTTATACCATGCAATACATAATCTATTATTCCATTTCATTTGGCCAGCTCTGTCTCCTTAACCTTAAAAGTTCAATTGATGTAGAAAGGAGGTGAATTACTTATTAATAGCTGATGGTGATGGGAGTTTCCACATGGATAGAGACTGATCCGCAGGCTCCAGCATGAAATTACTGCATTTTCTTCAATAGCTGTAGAACTTGGAAGTATGGTATTTAAAATATGATAAACTGGAAATTTATACATAACTGAGTGGAGCACCCACATCATAACTTGGATGAGATCACTGGATTATAACTATTCAAGTATTATATAACATGCAATTTGTATATCCTTTTGTTGTGGTACAGCAATATTTAAGCCTACCTACCATTTTATGCTCAAAAATATACTTTGAGCAAGATGAGCTTGAATTACTCTGTTCCTTAATTGTTTACTATGGAACCTTTGCAGATTGGAAATGCATTTTCCAATGGGATTAAATTGCTAATTGTTGTACAGAGTTTGTGAGAAATATAACAGGACTTACAAATACAATAGCAAATTTGATTTAAAACAGATTGAAATGTGGTTCTTGCTGCATGTGTCAGGAATATGCAAAAGGGTTTATCCATTAGAAATCATCCGGTGGTGATGGGTACAATGAAATATTCTCACCAACACTTTAACTTTGACAAGGTGATGTTGAAGAACACCAGAATGAGAAATTTACAATTCATATCAAGGGCAAAACTGAAACAAAGGTAAGGTTAAGCATATTTTCTTAAAGAAAGAGACGAATACAATTAAATGCTCGTCAACCATGGCTTTTCAAAGGTCTATAAACTCTGACAATCTCGCGGATAAAATCTAGCAATTCTGTTCAGAAGAGGACTTTGTGACACAAAGTCAAACTTTAAAGCTTTGATCCATCATTCGGAGCATTTCTGTCAGTCGCAAGATTTTTTTTGTACAGAAAGGATTGATTTAAAGAAGGGTCACTCACAATTTAGCACATCCACACATGAAAAGTGCTTGTTAGAGGAATAAAAGACCTTAGTAGTATCATTGTGCAGCAAGAGATGGATAGAGTAAATTAAGTAATTTGTGATACACCTTTGCAATTGAGGTGGAAAATTTACTAATAGGCTTTCGGTCAGCAGAATTTAGCCATATTCTGGCTGTCGAAATAAAATGAAGATACATTCCCCCCACTCCAAAAGCCTCCACTCCCCCTCACCTGAAACACATCCATCCCCCAGTCTTCACTTCTGTAAATCACTCCCTTAGAATGGATTTTATCAATGCTAAATTTGAAGCAGGTCATCTCCCATCAGTCAGAATAGAGCAGATTATTTCTTAGCACCCAATCCATCTGGATGTCCCAGTTAGCAGTCCTTATATCAAAATTGGGTTCCTATGTGCAGTGAGGGACAGCATGATGACTGAGGCCTTCCACTGAGGCATGAACCAATGGGAGCAGGTGTCTATTGTCTTATGCAATCTTTCATCAATAGCACCTGTGCTAATGGATATCTTGCTGGAGAGATTTGGTACCCTTTCCCTTTTGATGCAATAAACATGAAAGGGCTGGAGAAAAATGGATGATGCTGACTTCAGAGTTTTATTTGATTATGCTTCTGTGAAGTGTAATAAAAATGTTATAAAACTGTAATCTTCTGTTTATTTCTGCATTTATACTTTTTCTGTAAGCTTGATCCAGGAGAGGAGGATATTCAACTTTATAAGCTGCTTGTTCAACTGCATAGAAAATATGTTCTGTAAAGGCTGGCAGGAACAAGACCTACCAAATAACAATCAACTGGCTTTCAAAGGTGTTTCAATTATGTTAAATGAGGCTGACACCATGAAAAATATAGATTTTCTTTGCTGCAGCTCACTGCTTGTAGGATTTTGTATTCCGATTTCAAATCAGGATGATGGCTACTTTCAGTTTGACACATAATATATCAAGAACATTGTCACCAGCTAATTATAAGTCTGAAAGAGCAGATGCAATTATTATAACCAAAATCATTAGAGAAGTAAAGCAGTTTAAGGCCTTTCTCATGAAAATAGGACAGGCCGGGCAGGGAGGATTTGAAAATCAAGCAAAGTTTGTGAGATTTAGTCACTGGTGACATAAGGACAGATTTGTCTAGATGTGTGCTTGGTTATAAATAACACAGAGCTGTTTATGTTAGAGTGGAAGCTCCCAGTCAGCCAGCAAAGGAACTCAAACTAGTGGTTAAGACTTTTTATTCATTCGTGGGATATGGACTATTATTTATGGTCCATACCTATTCAAGCTCTAGAAGATGCCTTTTTGAATATAGCTGAATGACTTACTAGGCCATCTGAGGGGTCACGTGTGGGTATCCAGAGTGGGATACAGGACAGGCTGGATTTGGATGGCAAACATTCTTCCCTAAAGGACATTAGTGAACCAGGTATCAACTTTGCAGCTCTCAGCTCCCTACCCTGAATGAGCAATGTTCTGGAATGGCTGAATGAGCATATTGAAGCTCCTGGACTGATATTGGAGGAGTCTCTTGACTTACTGCGCAGGAACCCCATCACTGATGACTGTTTCCCTGGACTTCACTGAGGTACACTCCCCTGGACTTTGGGGCAAGGCTGTTTGTTGCTGCACACACAATGTGTTTCCCACACAAGCTGTTGGCACATGACGCACATGTGAAACCAAGGCAGAAATGAGCTATACAGCAAGATGCCCAGCCTTTGACTGATGATTGCTGACCACAATGACAAGCTGCATGCTTTGTGCCTGCACTTAATAGCAAGGTAATACAACAGTACTGCCAGCCTTGAGGCTGAGGGGACAAATCACATAAAGGCAAAACAAAGCAGGAAAGCTGTGATTATCGAGGAAGAAGTCAGGTCAGTGGATGCTAAAGATAGTGAGCAGCCTTGAGACGCAGCCTGGTACAATCTGTGATTTGGGTGCCTGCACTTGCATGCAAAATGTCCTTGCAGCAGCATTCCAATGCTAATGCCATTCCACTCAGTTGCAGCACAGAAGTGCAGATGTGTACTATAAGTGAATCAGAGATGTCCACATTGGCACAGAGATGCTAGCCGGTGTCAGATATCTGTGTCCATGGATGTGTAGCCTGAGACCAGGAGCTTTGCCTGAAACATTGGTGTCCAAGTTGGCAGTCTGGAGGAGCAAGAGTCAGGCCGGAATTGTCAGGCACCTGCTCTGACATTCGTGTGGGGAAATTCTAGTTTTTCTGTCCTGTGTTTCAATCAGAAGTTGCATATTAATGAGGTGAGATTTGCAGTTATGGGGGTGGTAACAACCAATAGTTTCCACTCATTGACCTCTTGCCATTCCCTAGCTAGAATCTCATGCCAATGTTCCGAATGTTGCTACCAATGTTAAGATCAAGGCCTAGCTTGATTTCTCATATGATTCTTCCAGATTTCTTGCCCATATCATTTGCCCTGGGTGTTTGAATCTGATGTTGGACAATTCATTGAGTGCTGCTGTAATGTATCTCAGCTGACTGAATCTAGTAGAAACCATAGTAAAAACTACATATGCTTAACATTATTTCAATATTGCAGGCTCAAAGCCTACAACATGCATGAACTGCAATACACTGCAAGGCACAAATGAAACATTTGACACAAACTCACTGCAAATTACGTAACAAAGGAAACAACTAATTCTGTTCATGCAAAATCATTGTTTACTCGAGTGATTTCATTTTTGAATTTAGTAATCTAAAATACAAAATCATTCAGCAGTAAATAAAATTATATTTCTTTTGTATGATCAAATCCATATGGATTTTAGCAATTTGTTTGACAAGATTCCACATGGTGTTACTGTTGTGCCGCCATAGTCTTACCAGATCATAGGGCTTGCTCTCATTTGAGAGAAGCGACTGGTGGTGATTTAACCTGAGGGCCACCAGTCCTCAAGCGAGGGATGAGATTGAGAAGCAGAATCCTTCATGGTTACTTCAAACCGGTGGTGGGAATTGAACTCATGCTGTTGGCATCACACTGTTCTATAAACTAACCAACCCAACCAACTGAGCTAAGCCAATTTCCTCTGTGTGATAGATTGTTTGGTAAGGTTGGATCACAAGGAATCCAGAGGGAGATAGCCGGTTGGATGCAGAATTGGCTTGAGGGTAGGGGGTGGGGTGATGGTAAGGGGGTGTTTTTGGACTGGAGGCCTGTGACCAGTGGTCTACAGCAAGACTTGATGCTGGGTCTACTGCAAAATGATTTGGTTGTGAATATAGGAGGTATGGTTAGTAATTTTGCAGATGACACCAAAATTGGTGGTGTAGTGGACAGTACACATTGATGAAGGTTACCTTAGAGTACAATGGGACCTTGACCAGATGGGCCAAGGATTGGCAGATGGAGTTTAATTTAAATAAGTGTGTGGTGTTGCATTTTGGCAAGGTAAACGAGGGCAGGACTTATGCAAGTTAATTAATAGGTTTCTAGGAAGTATTGCCGTAGGGGTGCAGGTGCACAGTTCCTTGAAAGTGGATTCACAGGTGGACAGGGTGGTGAGAAGGCACTTGGCACACTCGCCTTTATTGGTCATGCATTAGTTTAGGAGTTGGGAAGGCATATTGCAGCTGTACAAGACAGGATTAGGCTTTTTTTTAGATTACTGCCTTCAATTCTAGTCTCCCTGCTATAGGAAAGATATTGTGAAATTCGAAAGGGTTCAGAAAAAATGTACAATGTCTTTATTTCCTATTTTATTACTTATTATAATTTATAGATGTAATGATTGCACATCTAAATATAAAGGACCTATGAAAATTTGGGGAACTTTTGCCTTTGATTTAATTTGAGTGCATGTTTTTAGTTCTCGTTTGCCTTTATTTATATTCTCAACTTCCCCCACCAGCCCCAGACCCCGCTCACATTCCTCCTTGGGGTTCAGATTCATGGTTGTAGGTTGGGGTGTGGGTCCTGGAGAGTTACGTTCCCAGTGGCAACACACCAGTCCTAGGGGTGGGGGTGATTATGGAATACTAAGATCTAGCAGCTGGGATATGAACCAAGGTGGAGGGAGGTAATCAGAAATAGAACCTGTGATGGCTGGCAGCAACTTGCGGAGTAGGTCTAGAGAAGGCAGGTGACTGCTAAGCGCTTTCTGATTTTGGCCACAATCTGCATGATGTGGTCATGTGGCTTAGTGGTTAGCACTGCTGCCTCACAGTGCCAGGGACCTGAGTTCAATTCCAGCCTCGGGTGACTGTCTATGTGGAGTTTGCACGTGCAATTCTCCCTGTTTCTGCATGGGTTTCCTCTGGGTGCTCCGGTTTCCTCCCACAGTCCAAAGATGTGCAAATTAGGTGAATTGGCCAGCCAGATTGTCCATAGTGTTCAGGGATGTGTAGGTTAGGTGCATTCATCAGGGGTAAATGTGAAGTAATAGAGTGGGGCAATGGGTCTGGGTGGGTTACTCTTCGAAGGATCGGTGTGGACTTGTTGGGCCGAAGGGCCTGTTTCCATACTGCAGGGATTCTATGAATTTACTTGTATGGTTCCTGATTTATAAATGCACAAGATCCAATGTCTGTTGGAGGCACAGGCCTTGGACAGCTATGGAAAAAGTCTTTACCAATTTGATAAGTGATGCTCATGGAATAAGCATGAGCTGCTTCAAGCACAATCGAATTTCTAGGCCATCATACCTCAATACTTCTCAAATTCCACATCAAATTGTTTTTCTTGTTGGGCACTTCCAACTTCTTGAATTTAGTGAGATGATCAGCCCCATTTACATAATGTCTTTGAAGCTGGATGGGCCTATTTTTTGACAAGAATTATTAGCTTGAACAATGAGTTGCTTGAGAGGCACTCACCCAATGTTGTAAGCAGCAGGCTGCATGTATGCTCTTTCCTCATTACAAAACAGAGCAGGGACCAAGGATCAACCGCGAGAAGTTTCTGGTCATTATTTTGTTCAGCTGCACTCCTGATAAATCCATGGAACACTTTCACACTCTTAAACATCTTCTCCTGTTGGAAGGGCTATGTCCTTTAAATGCTAATATTGATCTTCTTTCATGGTGCTTCTAAAGGTTTGTTTTTTTGACAAAGTACTTCTGGCTCAAATCTCCTACCTTCTTGATAATAGTACACATCCTGAAAATGCCTGAGCAATGAATGGACCATCAACCTGCGACAAGGAGTCCATCCTTCACTGCACCGTGTGACATTCAAACACTATGTTTTGAACCAGAACAGCTGAGATAGCAGAAATACACTCAGTTGTTTGGACTAAGCTGAAATTTGCTGGGGCCTTGACGAAAACTGTCAGACCTATATAATTTATGACCCATAACAGTTTAAGGAGCCATTATCTTTTTTTCGCATGCATCCCTGAGCTTCATTTAAGCTTCAGTCTCTAGAGGTTGAGGTACTTAGCCCTCACCAGCATTCTCTGAATTTAAATAGTTCAACTGGGAATGTTGTAATTAGATTTTATGACTGAAAGAGATATGTAAAGATGAAAGTATGCAAGTTGCTGCTTATGACAGTACAAAAGATTTTTTAAAAATGATAAAATTGCTGTTGAAACACTAAAAGTTTTAGAATTTAACGAAACGTTAATACCAGAATTGTCAATGAAGAGTTTTTTAAAAATTCATTGTGGAATGTGGGCATTGCTGGCTGGCTTGTTACTAGTTAGTTTGTAATAGTTTCATGTATATAGATTTAGATAGTCAGTAATTAGTTTCTTCGAGGAGAAAGTGAGGTCTGCAGATGCTGGAGATCAAAGTTGAAACTTTATTGCTGGAACAGCACAGCAGGTCAGGCAGCATCCAGGGAACAGGAGATTCGACGTTTCGGGCACAGGCCCTTCTTCAGGAATGAGCAGAGAGTGTTCAGCAGGAGAAGATAAAAGGTAGGGAGGAGGGACTTGGAGGAGGGGCGTTGGAAATGTGATAGGTGGAAAGAGGTCAAGGTGAGGGTGATAGGTCGGAGTAGGATGGAGGTGGAGAGGTCAAGAAGAAGACTGCAGGTCAGGAAGGCGGTGCCGGGCTGGAGGGATCCGGCTGAGACAAGGTGGGGGGAGGGGGGATGAAGAAACTGGTGAAGTCCAAGTTCATCCCCTGCGCTTGGAGGGTTCCCAGTCGGAAGATAAGACGCTCCTCCTCCGACCGTCGGGTTGTTGTGGTTTGGCGGTGGATGAGTCCAATGACCTGCATATCCTCGGTGGAGTGGGAGGGGGAGTTGAAATGCTGTGCTACAGGTTGGTTGGGTTGGTTCGTCCGGGTGGCCCAGAGGTGCTCTCTGATTAGTAATTAGTTTCTATTCATTTAATTCACTTAAAAATGAAGGGTCACTTGTGTGGGAATTAACAGATTTAAAGGAAAATATTGCAGAGCTAGAGACTGGGTACAATTACCTGTGTTTTTAAAGGTCTTCCATAACACCAGTATGATAGACTGAACAACCACCTTTAGTGCTGTGTTTTTTGTGATGAGACAACTGCAACAAAATAAGGTGTAGCAATGAGGAATAGTCATCCATCTGGTTTGTCCTTTTGGTTGTCTGCGTGACACAAAGCTATTACTAGCATCTGAACAATAGAGTACTGTGCATGCTGTTTGACACTCACAAGCCTATTCAGTGTCAGATGTATGATGGGCCAACATTAGAAGTACTACTTAATGGCATGAGGGATGAATTTAAACTAGTGAGGATGAGTGGGTATTTGTGCATGGAGGAGTCTAAAGAAGCAGAAAATGCCAGTGTGTTGGGAAATGAGCAGAACGTGCTGAACTCCTTGTTTCATTCAAGTGTGTTATTAGTGAATGGTAAGATCCACTGGGACAGATGTGCCTACTGTTAACACAATGGCATGCATTTTTAATCCTTGCAGCCAGCACCATTCACCTACTGAAAGGCACCCCTTTCACTTGTATGCAGCAATTAAGATTTTATTATGCACATCAACACAAGATGCCAAGCAAGCTATCATGATGCTTTCATCCTGTTCTCGTCAAATCTTTGAGTAAATTAACAGATAGCTCCTTGGAGACAAGGGCTGTTTTCTAAGGACATTATTGAGAAACTCCACCATTGACACGCAGGATAGGTGCTACTAAAGCCACAGCCTAGATTGAGCAAGTTATTTGTTGAAGGTGTGCTTTAGATGTCTGTACAGATCTAGGGAGGCCTTTAGTACACATGAGCAAAAGTATCCAGAATGACAGCGTTGTGCTACACCTTACACAATATTGTGTAGCAAAGTGGACTGGAGCTACAGGAAGATAAAGGTTGAGAACCTTTCTGTGTTTTAAAGGAGAAGCGACAGACGAAGGAGGCTGATGTGGTCAGGATACTCCATATCTGTTGGGCACACACTTCAGTAAATGTGAGGCAGTGCACCCATTTGGCTAATCAATGCTGCACTCCCCTCCATTATCCCAGCATTCCCACAGTCAACAATCCATTCATCTTACAGGTACGTAATGCTTGTCTTTTACTCTTGTTGCAATGTTCTTTGATGCTGAAGGCTACATGACAAGTGACAAGCAACAATGATGAGGGGTGATCAATGCAGCTTTAAAGTAAAGTTATTGGTGCATTAAGCATTGAACTTAAAATCATCAATTTAACAATATTAGCAGAGAAATAATGAGCATTCCACAGCAAATTCTTTATTTTCCTTTCCTCTATTACTCCGACATTGTTCTCCTCTTGTGGTGTCAGCAGACTAAGAGATGGGCTGTTCATTGACCCGTACTCACGACCCAGATTGCTCCAGGTTGACCTCCACTGGAGTTTGGAGCCAATGTGGGTCCTAGCAAAGACAGCCCCACTAACATCAAGGCTGGCTCAGCCATTGGGCCTGAAGTCAGAATGTGGGCTCTGACTGAGGTGGTGGGCAAACAGGGAAGAGTGGGTGAATGAGGAGAAGAGTTCCCATTATTGTAGTCCCTTTCCCCATTTCCCTCTCATGCCCCAACTGCACTTCCCTCCAGCGGAAAGCTTGGAGAACACTTTCCTGC
The DNA here is from genome assembly GCF_004010195.1 of Chiloscyllium plagiosum. NCBI lineage: Eukaryota > Metazoa > Chordata > Chondrichthyes > Orectolobiformes > Hemiscylliidae > Chiloscyllium > Chiloscyllium plagiosum. The sequence continues at coordinate 16,973,839 of NC_057724.1, forward strand.
ACTTCAGTGGGATGCAGAATTGCTGAGATGAGGCTTTTCCCAATCCTCCTGAAACTGACAGAGTGAATGATCAGGCCATTGATGAAGGCCAATAAGCACTGAGTTCCCTGCTGCATCTGATTTTCATTAGATGTGGTGACTGTTTCCAGGAAATGGATGACAGCTCAAAGGCTTGAGACGTCACGGCACTCTGCATGGAGATAGATTCCTTCAATATCTCTCATTTGTGTACAGTGTGGCTGGAAATTCTAACTAAATTTTAATGGCCATCCCCTTCAATGGTTCAAGATGCTCAGAATCTGAATCAGGTTGTATAGAGTTTGGAGAATCCTACAGCCTCAGACAGGGATTCTCAATTACTGTCCCTGAGTTCAGTATCTGCTCCTGCTCACATGTGGTGAATGTTTCACCATGTGATTACACAACTACCTATATTCAGGCTCCACCGGGATGCGTGTACCTGAGTCAGTGGAGGTTCTGCATGAATTGTGCGATGACCCTTTGCCAGATTGTGTGAAGTCCTCTTACAGGGGCTAGATGAGATGAAATCCCTGAATTAGAGCTGATAAGGGGAAAGCATTCTTATTGCTCATTGTGCAGGTCATTACGTTTTTTATTGTTATTTTTTAAGGGTGAGTATCACTGGCTGGGCCAGCATTTATTGCCCATCCAGACACCAGTTAAGAGTCAACCATAATGCTGTGGGTCTTGAGTCACATGTAGACCAGACCAGGTAAGGATGGCAGTTTCCTTTATGGAAAATAAAGAGCATGAAAGCATGGGAAGGGTTAAAGCATGGAGACCACTGCTGGTTTGTTGCAAAGGGTAGTGGAACGCTCTTACACCAATTAGCAGAGTAAGGTTGAGGCTGAAAGGTCACTATGGCAAGATGAGATAACACAGTTGGTAAAGTTAGCCTCACCTGCTAATTATCATTATGACAGGGTTGGGACAATAAATATTTGGGACATGACATTAAATATCTAATTAATAGTTAGTAGAGTCAGCCTGCTTGAGACTATTGAGACTATCTAATCATGGCATTAGGAAAATATTAACTAGGGACTGGAATGAAAGACCATTGTTGCAAAAGCTGACACGAAATATCTAACTGTGACATTAGAATAACATTAAGTAGAATGTAGGAAAAACTATAGGGGCACAACTAAAGAGATAATGGGAACTAACATCACTGGTTTATTCTGTAGCTAGAGTGAGGTACTTTTGATTAATATAGTTGAACATGCTGATAAGCTAATGGAATCATGATAAAAACAAGATATAAAAGACCACAGACCCTGAGGTTCTTGAGCATTCGAGAATCTGCTTTCTGAGTGTCACGGTTTTTTGTTTGCAAATAAAAGACCTACTTCTTGAAGAACTCTGCGTCTCCTGGTGATTCTCTACATTTTCTCCATGACACCTTCCCTAAAGGATATTAGTGAACCAGATGGGTTTACCATCAATCGGCAATGGTTTCATGGTCATTAGTAGATTTTTAATTCCAGATTTTAAAAAGGTGAATTCAAATTCCACTGTCTGCTAAGACAGAATTTGAATGCAAGTCTGCAGAACGTTATCTGGGTCTCTGGGTTTATAGTCCAGCGATAACAGTACTAGGCCATCACCTCCTCCTATCATCAAGTCAGCTTGAGTGAATATTTCATTATGTAGTTCCATAAGGCCTACTCCTAGGGAGACCCCCTCATTCCCATCATGCTGTGTGTTGAAACTTCAAAGTTCTATCCTTCACAGTGTTCAGGATTGTATTGACTCGCTCACAGTCTGTCCCTGGAGTTCTGTGAGGAAGTTAAAATGTCACAGAGGGGTCAGTTCCATACTTTACTTTTCTTCTAGGGCACACTAGGGACTTTAGGGTTAAAAATCCCACTACCAAAAAGACATCTTACTGCAACAGCAACTGAAAGCCTCTACTCTTTCAATCCACACATGTGGATTCCCCCATTTCATGCAAGTAAACCTTTGTACTTTCCAGACAGGATTAATAGCCCTGGCCCCAATCCAGCTAGCTGCCTCCCTCTCCCATTGTCCCACTTCCTCTCCATATTACCATAGGTATGTGAATCCCCATTCACTTCCCGTCCATATTAACATAGGTATGTGAATCCCCCCCAATTACCTCACCTCCGTATTAGCATAGATATGTGATTTCCCCATTTGAGCAAGCAAAACCTTTCTACTTTAATTCCTTTCCATTAACACATAATCATGGAAGATACGATAATCAGTTTCTGTAGTCCATTCACACATTATTTCAGGACATCGACATTCACCAGGTTTTGTATAATCATAATTGCCTACTTTAAGTTATGTGATGTCAATTATTCATGTGACTGATAAGTATTTGTTCAATTCCTATATAATATACAGTCTGGGGGTGTAAGGCAGAGATTCGGGAAGAAGAGCCGCTACAAGTAGGCATTCGGCTGGTTTAGAGACTCTTTGAATCTCTCGCTGGCTGTCCAATAATAAAGCTACCGTTATTGAACAAAAAAACTTGTGTCGTCCAGATTTGTGGAAAAAATCAGACATCAATATCTGCATTCTCCGTTTGTGCAAGGAGGGAAAGAGGGTGAGAAATGAAATGTTTCGAAGGAATGACATTGTGTCCGGAATGTCACTGCTATGAGGGGGCGGATGTGAAATGTCATTTAAGATGAAGGTGAGTATCAGCGGTGGCTGGTCAGATTGAGAAGATGTTTCAAGAGAGCAGAAGGGTGCAACCCCAAGGCTGGTCTCTGAATTGCTGTTCAGGAAAAGGCTGGAAACACTGAGTGAGGGAGTTATCACTTGAATTTTTCTGCCCTGATGAATTAATTGAAGCTCTCATTCAAATCCAGTGGACACCACACTTGTGCTGCTAACCTTCTTGACCACTTCCAGCCAGCTCTGCTCACTCCCTGCAGGAGGATTCTTCTTCCCATTTGCTGTGGACAGACTCTCCCGGATGACTCTTGAAGCTCATTGCATGATGTCCAGGAATGCATTTGAGAACTGTGTTGGAGCCTTGCCTCATTGAGACTCCACCACACAAATAGATGTCTCTCTCAGTACCTGTAGAATAGTTTCATTTCGATCTCTATAAATCATTCAGCTTCAACGGTCAAGTGTGGATCATTTTCATAGCTGCCCACACTAACAGGCCAGGAAGCTGGAAGTGAAAAGTTAATGCTGAGGCTAATTTCATAAAATCCCTTTAAAAAAAAACCCACCAAATATCCAAAGTCATGTTTGCCTCCTTAGGTGAGTGGGTCAGAATATTAAAATTCACCCTGTTGTCCCTGGTTATGAGACTGACTGAAGATATTAAACATAAAGCTCTTCAATTGCAGGAGACTGAAGGCTCATTTTTAATATAATAAAGATTGTCTCTTATGCAGGAGGATATTTGCTCATAATAATAAAGAATTTAGCATATTAGGTAATGTAAACCATTCATGCCTGATAAAGTATTGCATGTTAAATGCGAGTAAATAAAAAAAATCTTGTCCTCAGGAAAGTAAAAGCATTCTGTATGAATCTTTTCCCCTCAAAATGTATAAATATTGACCAGTTTTTTTTTGTTTGCTTTGGGAGATTATTATTAACTCAGTATAATAAATCTATTGATATAAATTGAGCTTTTGGACAAAGATGTGAATACTGATGGCTTACATGAAGATGTCCAAGCATGTTAAAGAGAGCTGCAGACAAACAGACAGTGGGAAAAAGAGGCTCTTTTTTGGTGCAGAATTGAGAAAAAATGTACTAAAGCAGACAGCATTGGATAACAGGAACTTGGGTTGAGAATTGAGAGAGAAAGACAAATGTATTGATTCGTTGGCATCTGAATAGGGTACACTGGAGGACTAGTTATGCATCTGATGGAAAATGAGAATCCTCGGGAAATTGTGACCATGCATGAGGAAAAGAAATAAAGAAGTCATGGCAGAGTGCTGCAACAAATTATTTAAATAAACAAAAATAACGATTGATTTATTTGAGTCTTCGGGAATGTGAGCGTGAAGAAATAGGTGGCATTTGTAAAGGAGCAATGATTTGTAAGGAGGGCATGACTTTAGAAAGCAGTAACCAGGCTTAAAATAAAAAAAAGGTATTTGTAGGCATGGAGAGAAAGGAGGGTACACTGTGAAGAAGATGGAGGTAGGGTGGGGAGATGTTGCGTAGCCAAGGTGTTTCTAATAAACACAAAATGCTAGTTATCAAAAAGCATCCCCATTGAACCTCATTGAAGGGGACTGAGATGAGGAGAAATCTCTTCACCCAGGGAGTGGTGAAGCTGTGGAATCCTCTGCCACAAAGAACAGTTGAGGACAAAACACCAAATGTTTTAAGAGGCATCAGATATATTTCTTAGGAGAGAAACTGGAATAGGTTATTGAGTTGGATTACCAGCCACGGTCATATTGGATGGGGAGACAGCTCAAAGGGTTGAACAACTCACTCCTGCTCCTGTTTTCTATTTTTTTCTATGAAAGCAGAAACATGGCATTGAATTAGAGGACTAACCATGAGTAGCAGGTCAGGCAGCATCCAAGGAACAGGAGAATCGACGTTTCGGGCATAAGCCCTTCTTCAGCCCGAAACGTCGATTCTCCTGTTCCTTGGATGCTGCCTGACCTGCTGCGCTTTTCCAGCAACACATTTTCAGCTCTGATCTCCAGCATCTGCAGTCCTCACTTTCTCCTCGACTAACCATGAATGGCAGAGCAGGATCAAGAGGCTAAATGACCTGCTTCTATTCCTAATTTCTATGTTTCACCAGTGAGCAGAGAAGGGCCTGTTTGCATGTATAACATCTCATTACTTAACCTTGCCTCTTTTATATTCCTGAAGAAGGGCTTATGCCCGAAACGTCGATTCTCCTGTTCCCTGGATGCTGCCTGACCTGCTGCGCTTTTCCAGCAACACATTTTCAGCTCTTTTATATTCAGGTTGCTTTTTCTTTCCAGGCATTCGAGGGAAAGTAGATAACAATTATTCCCAGCATCAAAGTCTGAGTGGGTACCTGGTGGCTGCCACTTCTCCAGCCTTTCATCTTGGCCAGCAGTCCCCAAAATCTCAGGGCACATGTCATGGACAGAGACCCACTACCAAAAAGAGAGATTGCTGAGAGAACTCAAGAGGTCTGGCAGCATTTGTGGAGAGAAAGCAGAATCAATGTTTTAATTCCAGTGACCTGTCTTAAGAATAGTCTGTAGAAGAGTCATCGGACCCAAAATGCTAACTCTGCTTTCTCTCCACAGATGGTGAGTTTCCCCAGTAACTTTTGTTTTTGTTTCTGAATTCTAGCATTTGCAGTTTTTTTTTTTGCTTAGTGACCAACAAACTCCTATCCATGAAGGTTAGCATTAGACACACACCATTATTACCACATCATCATGGCCGCATCTTTGACTCACTTTTTTAACACAATTGAAAACATCAATTCTACACTTTTAGGAGCTCATCAACATTTTATATTATGTACTGCTGCCAGGCTGTTTTACACACAAGGGCAAGCATCCACTTTGTCCATCAGGGCCGGGTACATTTTGAGGCTCTTTGCTTACTCTCTTAGTGCTAATTTCCTTTGCGCCTACTTGCGCGCTCACAATATCTCTGCCTTACCTTACTATTTTGAACTTTGCTGCCTCAGTCAGAAATTAAAGGCTCAGTATACTTCCACCTTACCTTATGCCACCAGGCAACTTGTGAGGTTTTCCAGCAAGGATAGTCAATGAAAAGTCAAGAGTGGGCATGTTGCTGTACAGCATCCTGATCATCACTGTCAGATCTGTCCCTGTGTCAGTAACTTATGTGGTGTACCTATTGAACATGCTTCAATCAAATGTCTGTGTCTCAAAGTCTAAGAGGAATAGTCCTTGATCATGTCAAGGGGATTATTGTCAATTTGAGGTTTCACTGCAGTCAGTAAAGGCCTTCATCAGATCTCAGTGAGGGGCTTAGACATGGTCAGTCTGCTGCTTGGGCCATTCAGAATAAGGTGTTCTGGAGAAAGGGCCACAGTCCACTCTGCACAACCAGTCCAGGGATTTAAGGTAATTCAGTTGGAGAGAAGCACAGTGATCAGCCAGGAGTCTGTCACTCATCAGATGGAGCTATCCTTCCAATTTGGCCAGGGAGGCGGGAAGAACTACACTCAGTTCTGGGGGTGTGCTTGCAGAAAGTCAAGGTGGGTGAGAGTGGTCCATTTGGCCCCCTGCAGTGGTGGGAGGGTTGGTGAAGTCTATTTTGAGGATTGAAGGCAGCTTGCTGAGCTGCAGAAGGGGAAAAACTATGAAGGGAGTAGGGTTGTTCAATGAGGATACATTAAGAGCATTGGTTACTGAGGCAGGAGGATATCAGTGACAGTCCCCATTATCCTGGCTTTGATGGAGAGACAGTGCATCGTGATGGTTGGCATAACTAGGCTGTAGACCTGGGACTCAGGGAGTAAAGTGGAGAGATGAAAATTTAAAGGAATCAACATGTGGAAGCTCAAACCTGATGGTGTGACAGAGACTGCAAGGAAGAAACAAGCATGACAATTTTGGAGGGTGAGCCTGCAAATTACTCTGAATTTCTGCCAATGTTGTCATGTATCCTAAACCAAATTGGATTCTACAATGGAAAAGACAATAGCAGCCACCACAACTAGAGTGCCTGAAGTCAGTATTTTTCTCTATATGGGCACACAGGCTCTACATGTGTGTGACATGAGGCCCTTCAAAAGGCAATTGCATCAATCTGCGACTTACACAGTACACGGTACACTCACACAACAAAGACATCTGGAATTGCAGAATTATGCACATGAACCTCATGCAGTGACCAAGTATGATGAATATAAATCCTGATCACAAACTGGTCCTCACCTCAGTGAAACAGAAGTAAATGTTCAATAATTTAAATCCATTCAAAAGAATGTGGATCACTGGATGCAAAATACTGACACAACTGGGCAGGGCCAACATGGATTTATGAAAGGGAAATCATCTTTGACAAAACTTTTGAGAGTTTTTGCTTTGAGGATGTGGCTCGGAACATAGATAAAGGAGAGCCAGTAGATGTAGTGTATTTAGTTCTTCAGACGGTGTCCATTAAGATCACACATAGGAGGTTAGAAAACAAATTTAGAGCACATGGGATTGTGGTCAGTACATGACTGTGGATTGAGAATTGGTTTTCAGATCGAAGACAGAGAGTAAGAATAAAAGGGTCATTTAAGGATGGCAGGCTGTTAACAGCAGGTGCTACAAAGGTCAGAGTTTGGTCCCCAGCTGTAAACAATCTATATAAATGATTTGGATTTTCTGAGCAAATATTTCCAAAATTGCTGACATCAAAAGCTAAATGGGAATGAGAGTTGTGAGAAGGACTTAATGAGGCTTCAAGGGGATTTGGACAAGTTGAGTGAATGAGAAAGAACATGAAAGAAGGGATATAATTAACCACTTTGGTAGAAGAAATATAGACAGTGTATTTCTTGAATAATGAGAGGCTGGTAAGTGCTAATATGCAAAAGGATCTAATTGTCTTTGTTCATTTATCACCAAAAGCTAGCAATCAAATACTGCAAGCATTTAGGAAGGCAAGTGGTAGTCATTATTGGAAGAAGATTTGTGTACAGAAGTGAAGATGTCTTGTTGCAATAATACAAGACTTTTAGTGAGACTGCAGCTGGAATTTTATGGTTAGTGTGGGTCTTCTTATCTAAGCAAAGGTGTACTTGCCACATAGGGAGTGCAACACAGCTTCACAGGCTAATCTCGGATGGTTGTATGTCTTTTGAAGAGAGATTGAGGAAAATGGACCTGTATTTTCAAAGAAAGAGAAGTGATCTTCGTGAAACTGACAAAATTCTTACAGAACAGATGCAGATAGGATGTTTCACTGGCTGGTGAGCCTATAACCAGGGACACAGTCTCAGAATAAGGGGTAGATCATGTAAGGCTGAGGGGGAGGAGAAATTGTTCAATCTGAAGAGAGTAAACCTTTGGAATGTTCTATCCCAGAGGACAGTTGAGCATGTCCAAAGCATAAATCCCTAGATTTGATGATAATAACAATGTCAAGGTACATGGGCATAGTGCAGAAAATTAGTTCAGAGGTTGATGTTTCGCCAAGTTCTAATTGAATAGCAGAACAGACTTGACGGGCCAAATGGCCAATGTCTGCTCCTCTTCTGTTCCTGTATCGAACCAGTCTGAGAAAAAGGGGCTATTTAGGACTGAACTGATCTGTAACCTCTTCACCCAGAATGTTGTGAATCTTGAATTCCCCATCCCTGTGGAGGCTCAGTATATTCAAGACAGAGATCAATAGGTTTTATATATTAAAGATTAGAAGGGATATGGGGATAGGATGGCTTTGAATGAGAAAATCATAAATGGTCTGGTTTAATAGCTGAGCAGGTTCAGCCTGCCAAACAGTAGGCTTAATTTCCTATATTCCTATGAACCTTTTTAACTTGTTCATAATTGCACACCAAATCCTAAAAAAATACATTGGAATATTTATAAAATAGGAATGAAATATAGAGTAGTATAGTCCTGCACCGTGTGGCTAGAAACGAGAGATTAAACCATGGTTACAGAATTGTTGGAAAATCAGTAGTTTATAATGGAAGCTGGAGGGGTTTTGGAAAATATATCACTGCTTAACAAAGTAAGGCAAAGCCTGTGCAAATGAGCTGGTTTCGTGGAAACTAAGACAGAAAGGAAAAGAAAATAAAAAGAGTGAAATCGAACATAAATAAATATTTGTGATTTAAAGAGCTTTGGTTTTTACAGGCAATAGAGAGAAAATAAATAATTAATCTTGATTTATAACAAGACAAATGAAAAGGAGTACTGCAGTGCAGGACTGATAATGAGAGAGATGTGTAACAAGAGCAGTTAGATATAATTAGCCATATAATACTGAAGGACGTAAATTTCAATTAGCCAGTTCAAAATATTTGACATAATGGTAAGAAAGACAGTGGAATTGTCAATTTAGACTTATTTCTCTGAAAAGTTGTCAAGACTTAGACATGTGGAAAATTAAAAGTTCAGATAGATTGTGCTGGATAAGCGTACTAGGGTTATGTGACTAAGGTGGGTAGATGGGGTCGTGATATACATCTGTAATCATTTCTCAGAATGGTGGAACAGGCTTGTCAAACTGGATTGGAAATGGAGGACACCAATTGGTTGCAGTAGTTGGATAGTGGCAAGTCGCAGAATGTTACCCATGGGAATATTTCAGTGCTTCATTATTCATGGAGAACTTTAATATCAAAATTACATCATCTACAATTACTGATGAGACCAACTTGCATTAAATGAAATTTGACTGGACAGTATAAAGGATGTGCAATTAGCTCCACCTCATTACTGACTCAGCAGAAGAACAACCTGCGACTTTGAGTGAAAGAGAAAATTTAAAACAATTTGTTGGAACTTATCTATCAGATTGTGGAATTTGTGTAACGACCATTGAAAATTAAAATTGCAAAGAGCCATGAGGAAATTAAGTGTATCACATTGTTACACTGTGGTTGGTAGCTTGAATTTGAGCAGGAGACTGGGGTGCCAAGAATATGGTCCTTGACAAGGCAAGCGAGAGATGGGTGGAGTTGCCTGGATTAATAACTGCCAGGGAAGGAGGGAAGACAGCAGGCATTCCAGGGGAGAAGGACTGAGTTTTTATGGTTGGCCATGAAAGAGCACTCCTGCTCTTCACGGGCTAAAAATCTCTTGAACAAGCTGTTTTGAAAGAAACAAATCTCAAGGCGATCTGACAATCTTGCCAATCAAGCAATATTTTGGCACCAGTGATGCCATCAGGCTGTGATCTTTAGTTTGGCCTGTCTGGGGTGACATCTTACTTCCAGAACCCTGGTGATTGAAATGGTGAGTGGTCAGAACACACTGGAACCAAACGGCAACCCCATGTTTAAAATTACACCGTATTAAAATAGGAAGAACAGACAGTAGAAAGGATACATTAAAGGGCAACAAAGTTGGTTCTTGTTTTAAGTTCATTAAACTATGAAGATAGGCAAAGGAAACAAAGTATACTCCCAGTGGAAAAAGATTAACAGTCTTTCCTCTGGTGGTGAAGTTGATGTCTAGGGGTCATTAATTTAAAATTGTCAATAGGGAGTGTGGAGACAGGAGCAAATGTTTAATGCAGAGAGTTGTTCAAGCATGGGATGCTTTGCTGTGGGGAATATCTGAGGGAGAGACCATTGCATCTTTTAAGTTAAAAAAAAAAGTTAAATATTTGAAGTAGAAAATGATGCATGGCTAGTGGGGCAGGACAGGAATATAGGCATTTGGAAAATTCTAACTAATGATTGCAATATCTTCCTCTAATTCTTTCAAGTTGGAATTTCACCTTTACTTTTGGCACTTGGATTATTGATAAAATAGTGTTTGGAAACAATTACAGTAAATATTTTGAGTTGAGTTTCAGTTGTTCTTAACCTTACTAACTATTTTACTGGCTGTTTGTTGAGTGTTGGTTCTTGATCAATAGTTTTCATGCCTTCTTACTACAGTGAAACCCTCCCATCTGTTCAGTTGTGATCTGATGATATTTTAATGAATATATCAGGTGTAAGTGTGATCATTGCCTGCGTGGTAATTTCCGAAGTAATTCTTTTAAATGTGATACTGCAAAGGGGGTAATTCTCATTTACCATGGGAATTTCAAGGGATTAGGTGAATGTCAATTTTACACCTAATGCCTGCAATGAAGGTTGAAACTGGCCAGATTAAAACCAGTGTTACATCCAATTCTGATGGTGCGATTAGCTGAAAATGGCCCCCCTTTTAACATTTATAATGGGATGCACTAGATGCATTATGTTCAATTATACCAACTGGAACTAATTGCCTTTATAGTTCCTCATAAACATTTGTTACCTGTTGTGTTCCAATGCTTAAAAGTAGACCTAATCAGATCCCAAAACAAGAACTTGTGTGTGGAGGCAGAAGATAGCGACATGATTCATAATGGATATGTTTTCTCAAAAGAGCAGAGTTATACAGACATTGTAGTGTCGGAGAAGGTGTGCAAAATGTTGAATGATAGACGTAATGAAGGACATAGTCTTTGTTTGTTTAGTATCCTTGAAAATGCGGAGATTACCAGGTTGAATAAAACATGGGCTGAGCTACTAATGGAAGAAAGTAGAGGGTCCATTCGTCATTTTTAATCTGTAATGGCCAATAGAGATCACAGTGCTGGAGAACTGGATGACTGCTGTCCTCAAACTGTCATTGAAAAAGGGAGGGATAGTCTAAGTGATGACAGGCCAGCAACTTAAACCTCAGCTATGGGAATATTTTGAAAAAAAAAAGAATCAGAAAAACATGAATCATTAGTTAGAAAGGCATGGACTGATCAAGGTCAGTCAGCATGGGTTTGTTAAGGGAAGGACTTCTCTGAATAATGTAATTTTTTGAGGCGGTGTTCGGAAGAGTTGATAGGGTAACACATTTGATGCGATGCATATGGATTTCAGCAACGCTACTGACAAGGTCTCATACAACAGGCTGGTCAGAAAAGTGAAGGGTTATGAAAGGAATGGGAAAGTCGTAAGTTTGATCAAAGGTGATCTCCGCATCAGCAGGCCCAGGGTATTGGTTGATGGCTGCTTTTGTAAGTGGAAAGCTGGTTTCAGTATAGTTTCGTTGGACTCAGTGGTAGTGTCTTACTAGGGTCAATGATGAACCCCTTATGCTTCCTCGTATACATGAATGCTTTAGACTTAAGTTGGAGACATGAAGTCTGCATATGATACCAAATTTACCATGTCATTAATGGATTGATTGTTTGGTTTGTCAGAAGAATAGAAAATTAGTGTTCAGTGTGAAGTAATTAATTTGTGGAGGACCAACAGATAAGGAAAGGCACACAAAGCAAAGATATTGGAAGTGTTCTTTCAGTATATTTTCACAGATCTCTGAAGGTAGCAAGCCAGGTATACAAAGTGGTTAGAAAGGAATATAGGATAAAGAGCATCCACATTCAATGCTGTTTCAATGTTATTCAGACTGAAAATATTGGTGAGCGATGTGTGATTAGTTTTAATGTTGCTTACTGCGGTACATTACCTGACCTGACTGACACCATCAGTATGGCCTTTCCCTCTCTTAAATTTCAGGTTGCTGCCAGCCTTCTGACTTGCAGCCTTTCCCCAGTGCCACACTGCTGCCTAACTTTGAACCAGGGAGCCTCCACCCCTGGAGCCAGAGCTTGCCCTCAGTCAGGCTGCAGTTGCCACCTCAGGGGGCCCCACCATCACTCCCAATCACCCTTCCAGCTGGCAGGATGTTAGCCATCTTCAGGCTGGGCAGTGCCCCACCTCCTTCGTCCTTAGCCACAGAGCACCAGGCATGATTGAATTCAGCAGTCCTCCAGCACCACAAGATAGCAGCCAGGATCACAGGACCCCATTGAAGACTGTGGGACAAAACCTGGCACCGTTCAATCCACCACCACACCCCGGCAGTGCCCATTGGCTGCGAACTGCCATCGACTGCACAAGCCTAAAGGTCCTGTCCACTATTGGAGTGAGAGGGGAAAGTGAGACAGTGAACTTGACCACTGTGAGAACTTGGTGCGTGAGCAGCTGGGGCAGGAATGCCAAATCTCCACGACTGGCCAGGAGGAGCACTGCCTTTGAGGAGTGGCCCAAACTGGAGACAGTGACCAGGCAGTAGGGGCATGTGACTTTCCAAAATGACAGCACCTGGGAGAGTGGCCACATTGTGGTCAGGGAAAGATGACGAGCTCAACCCAGTGAGCAAAGGTCAGGAGCAGACACCAACCCCCATTCCCACAACCAAGTTCTACTCCCAGAAGATTCACTTTAACAGATACTGTAGGTAGAATATTTAATTGGTCTTTCGTATTTTAGATTTGTAATAGTTATTTCATTTACCAATGCATCATTTCAAGTACTGTAGTTCAACTTCAAGGGAACAGGTACAATGTTTTATTTCTTTTTGTGCAAAGGAAGAACCTAACTCTTGTCTCAACAGGAGTTCTTATAGGAATCGATGTTTCAGATAAAACCTTTTCATTTAATGCAGTGATCTTCAGGTACAGCATCCTGCCCTTAAGTGAGGACATCATGTATTTATCTTTATTAATCAAGTGCAGGGAAATTATTCTGGCACTGTGTAAACCAAGGATTAGATTGCAGCTAGAGTAGTGTGTACAGTTCTGAACACTGCCCCACAGAAAGGATGTGATCACATGAGAGAAGATGCAGAGAAGATTTTCACAAATTTTGCCAGGAATGGAGAATATTGGTTATAAGGATGAGGTGTTATCTATGGAACAGAGGAGGCTGACGAAGATTTAATTAATGTCAGTAAAATCGCGAAGGGCATAGAGTGGATAGGAAGGAGTTACTTTTGCTGAAAATCAACAAGGGGACATGGATTTAAATTAATTTGTAGAAAGATTAGACAGGAGCTGAAGAGTATTTTTTTCAGAAAATATTGGGGGAATCTGGAACTCATTATCATTTGAGGTTGTGTTTACAGAAATGGTCATTCCATTTAAAGAAAAACTTGGATATGCACTTATGTTGTTGCAACTGCTAAGGTTAGTGACTAAGAGCCAGGAGTGAGCTAGTTAGCTCCCTATCAGCTGGCTTGGATATAAGCTGCTTCTCTGCCATAAATCATTTTTCTGATGTTAGAGAACTTTTCATTTTTACTCAACAACTACACATCTTGTACCACTAAACATATCCATGATCTCTGTTACAAATTTATTGTTCAGTTATGAGGACTTAGCAGATTTCAAGTTGCAGTTTTGGCAATTACACTAAATGGAGTTTTATTTGTGAGTAAACCAAACTTTGGGCTCTTTTATAGCTGAATCATTTGACCAGTGATATTGATTTAAATTAGATCATTTTAGATGTTTAACATTTCCCATGTTAAATGCGTTACATCCGTAATGGGGTTGGTATTTATTGTGATGGTATACACTGGATGGACCGATTAGATCTTTCCCTTTCTGCTAATATTATAACTTATGTACAAAGCACAAAAGAAAATCAATATTGAAAATAAAGTACAAGTTTTGGATATTCCATGAGCCACAGCAGTATCATCATACTTGTATGAAAATCAAACAACTTGTGCCTGTGCTGCTTAAGATCAAATGTTGCGAAACCATAACTCAGATTTGTGACAGTAAGTCTTCCTTGTGATTTACACTGAACTGTATTCTTGTTGAAGGAGGATTAAAACATTGGGTGAGATTTGACTCGACAGAAAGCATTGAATTGCTTTGTTTTGTGTTAATTAATAGTTAAAGCAAGTTCCCCTTGCTTAACAAAATTTTACTTCTCCCTATGAAAATTGTGCAAAACATTTAAAAGATGTAAGTTTCCCCTCTGGTTTTTTTGACATTGGAAGTTATCTGGAGCGAAGTACAGCCACAAATACCAACAGTATTCTCCAACATTTTTGTTTCCAGTTTTGGGTTACATATCTACATCTCTCATTCTCTTGTGTAAAACCTGACTGCTCACGAATTACTTTATGCGTTGCCAGCAAGGCGGATGGTTGTGACAATGAATTCCTCTCCATTAATGCTCCAGGAGCAGACACATCAATAAAACTGGCTACTTCTCCTTCTCCCTTGGGGTATAAGTTTAAGTAAAGCATCTGCTACTGTTCGCAAAATGAATAGATGCTGCCTTAGCTAATGAACCCGGAATGGGTCAACTACCCACTTTCTAAGTAAGCAACAGACTCCAAGCCACGACCTTTTGCAAACTGACATGTCTGGAAGGTTTCGATGTACATAATCGATGTTCTGTTCATTTTAACCCTCTCTCAATTAATTTTTGGTAAAAGCCACTATCTTAAAATATGCCTCCGTTTTTAAATCCTTTTTAACGAGGGGAAATATGATTAAAAATCTCAACATGTAACATGTGCTTACCAGAATAATCTGGCACTATTTGCACTTGCTTATACTTATTCTTAATAATTTATCCCCAAGCTTAGATCACATGGCAAGAAGCGAAAATTCTCAAGTGGACAAAATCTCAAAAGGTTCCTAATTTCCCCTTTCCAAAATTTTAATGACATAGTCAGAAGTAAAATGTGGTGATTAGCACAAACACTAATGAACTATTCATCACTGCTGAATATTCTCTGAAGATTTATATCCATATAGGGATTAAATAACAGTTGTCAAAATTCCCAAAAAGAACCTTATTTTGTCATTTTAATGACTGCAGGTGGGACATTCCTGACACATTCCACAGCTGCATCGAGAAAATGAAAACATTTTATTTTTCCCCAGATAAAGGTTGTCATCAGTGAGCATTTTAGAATGGGAAGATTTTGAATAATCATCATTGCAGTTATAGGAATGAATAATGGAATCCTGTCAATTGAATGCAAGGTTGGGGTCAAATCAAATGCAATAAGTTCAGGAGGGACAAGGGGAAGAACAGTAGTACCATGACTTTTATTAATTATTACACAGCAGAACACAGCAGATCCAAGTTGAGCAATGTTAATTTTTTTGCATGCATGCAGAATTTTGCCAGAGAGTGAGAACCCGCAGGGAATACTGTGCACGACTACACTTTAGCACTGAGAGATGTGAGCATTCAACGTGTTGTTTGCTGGGAGATAAGTGTTCGGGTAAATGTTCAAAGGAGCACACAGATGTAAATAAAAATCTGTGGAATTGAAAGAAAGATACAATTATGTACTTTGCATTGATATTTGTCAAAGGAGTGAACCTTGCCATTCTGATGATAAATAAAAAAGCTGCAATTGTACAAAATGAGATAAGAACTATTAATGAGATGAGGTATTTGGAAAACCAGCAATATTTAAAGTAACAAATATGCTTGAACAAATATGGTCGTTCTCATATAAAAGTTGAACCCTGATGTATGGCAAGAAAAAATTAATTTTCACATTTATTGTGTGAAGATAGATCACTTCACATTTAGATTTTAAAAAAAGACTAAACTGCAAGGTTTGCGAAGGTTTGTAGCTCAGGTTGAGGTTTAGGGTCTGGGTTTGCTCGCTGAGCTGTAGGTTTGATATCCTGTGTTGTCCCAGTCGAAATGGTGGTTTTTTTCATCCGTGTGTAGGGCTACGAGGGAGAGAAGGTCGTGTCTTTTTGTGGCTAGCTGGTGTTCGTGTATCCTGATGGCTAACTTTCTTCCTGTTTGTCCTACATAGTGTTTGTGGCAGTCCTTGCATGGAATTTAGTAGATGACTTTGGTTTTGTCCATGGGTTGTACTGGGTCTTTTAAGTTTATTAGTTTTTGTTTGACAGTGTTGGTGGGTTTGTGTGCTACTAGGATTCCGAGGGGTCTTAGTAGTCTGGTTGTCATTCTGAGACTTCTTTGATGTATGGTAAGGTGATTAGGGTGTCTAGCTGTGTTTGGTCTGCTTGTCATGGTTTATTCCTGAGGAATCTGCGGACAGTGAGGCCCAGCAAGATTTCTTATCAAACATACTTCGCTAACTATTCAGTTCACCCTTTGCTATCCCTTTTGCCTAATTCTAACCCCACCCTACATTTTCAGAACAACACGCAACTCACCAAAATATCTATTGAAAGAGCAGCATTTCTTGCGATCACGCCATCTTTGTGCCCATTATGCACACGGACAGTCACTGTCGGTCCAGGACTGCCCTGCATAGTTCCTGATTTTTGTCCCTGACATGGTGCATAGGGGTAAATTGACAGCCTGCAGTGTGACCAGAGATCTGGAGGTGCTGCTGGATGAGCTTGTGTAGGCATGAGGTCCTTGTCCTCCAGGACTAACAGTGGAGGCCACAACACTAGAATGTCCCAGTCTGGTGCGAGGTTGCCCCTGGCTCAGTGCAGACTCAGCTATTGGTAGGAATGCACAGCAGTGTAGGAAAAAGGTTAGTGAACTTCTCCACTCATCTAGCATTAGTCTCGCCATCTTGTCTCCAATATGGTGTATTCACTCTATTGCTGTTGCTTTACCCTCCTCCTACCAAGGCCCATGCTCCAGCATTCTAACCATTGCCTACAAGTTTCCCTCACCCACTGTCACTCACTGAATCTTGGGCATCACCCATTCTGCCTACTCATAAATTTGACAGCATCCCCACCTGCACCAACAGGAACAGCTGTGCCATCCACTGTCATCGATCCTAATATTTGCCTCTCTCCTGTGCTAAGCAAAAACAGCTCCAGAAAGGTTAGAAAGATGTTCAGTTCCTCACTCTTTATGAGGAGAGGATGCTGACTTTGACTGCCCCAAGCAGCTGACTGACTGTGTCCAAGCCCCAAGAAACCTGTAAGTAATCTAATCTAATCTAATACCTCTGACTTACTGTGTGGGGATCCCCTGAGTGAAGGCTTGACTGAGGCCTTCTGACAACCATGGCCAAACTCCTGGCTTTTTATCTGTGTTAAATTGCAAGGCAAGACAGACTAATATGAGTTCGCTGTTGACACCACCATAGCTGGTCGAATCTCAAATGGCGATGAAACAGACTACAGACAGGAGGTGGAAGACCTGGAAAAATGGTGCACAACCTAGCTCTCAATGCCAGCAAAATCAAGGAACTCATTATTGTCTTTTGGCAGGATGTCACCCATGCCCCCCTACACATTAACAGCACAGAGGTGAAACAAGTGGAGAGTGTAAAGTTCCTGGGAGTGGTCATCCACAACAAGCTTTCTTGGACTCTTCATGTGGACGCACTGGTTGCAAAGGCCCAACTATGTCTCTTCTTCCTCAGGCAGCTGAGGAAATTTGGCATGACAGCGAATACCCTTGCCAACTGTTATAGTGGAGCCATCAAGAGCATTCTGTCTGGATGTATCACTACCAGGTATGGCAACTGTACCATTCAAGATCAGAGTCGGTTACAGAGAGTGGTGAACTTGGCTCGGACAATCACAAAGGCCAACCTCCCATCTATAGAATCCATCTGCCAGGCCTGCTGTCATGGAAAGGCCGCCAGCATTCTCAAAGATCCATCCTACCCTGGCAATGTTTTTCTACAATCTCTACCATCGGGGAGAAGATACAGACCTGATAGTTTTGAAACAGTATTCTACTGTTGTTAGAATACTGAATGGACTCACAAACTCTTAACATTCGCCTGTACCTTTGTTTTTGTTTTTGCCGCTGTTTACCTATTATTTACTTATCTATTCTACTTAACTCTGTGACCTCCCTGTATTGCTCGCAAGACAAAGTTTTTCACTGTGCCTTGGTTCACGTGACAATAAATTCAATTCAGTTCAATTCAATTCAATTCAATTCAATTCAATTCAGTATCGCTGGCTGAGGGTCCGAAACACAATAAAGGAAGACAAGGTAATGCAAGGCAAGAATGCTATGGACATTCAGATAGGTTCAGAATGAGTGAGCACTATGACAGCCAACCTATCGCATTCCCAACACCCCTTCCCCAAGTCCCTCCTCCCTACCTTTTATCTTAGCCTGCTTGGCACACCCTCCTCATTCCTGAAGAAGGGCGTATGCCCGAAACGTCAATTCTCCTTCTCCTTGGATGCTGCCTGACCTGCTGTGCTTTTCCAGCAACACATTTTTAAGCTATGACAGCCAATGCCCAGACATGCAGCCAGGCTCAGTGCATGAGTTGGGTGAATGTCCCTGAGTGCACAATGCCCTTGCAGCAGCATTACAATGAGAGTTGCCAATGCAGCCTGAGGTGCAGTATTGAAGTGCAGTAGTGTACTGTAAGTGGATCAGAGATGTACCATGAGGGTTCATCATAACAGGCCCATGTCAGATGCCAGTGTCCATGAAGGTGAGGTGCATGTAGCCAGTACCCATGCATTCTATTCCTGAGATCTTGGTGCCCAGTGTCCAATATGGAGTTCCTTTAGAAAAAGCACCAAGCAGATTTAGCCTGATAACAAATTCTCAGTCAAACTACAGTTCTCCATGAAAATCAACAGCA
Organism: Chiloscyllium plagiosum; assembly: GCF_004010195.1. Lineage (NCBI taxonomy): Eukaryota > Metazoa > Chordata > Chondrichthyes > Orectolobiformes > Hemiscylliidae > Chiloscyllium > Chiloscyllium plagiosum. The sequence continues at coordinate 16,992,810 of NC_057724.1, forward strand.
TTGATTTTAAGTATGGGGTTATTATGTAAAACCTCAAAAAAGAGAGACACATAGAGTAAACACAGAGTTAAAGGAAATTATAATGAACAAACAAACACAAATGGAATATAAAGTACAAAAGTTAATTCAGGTAGAACAATTTTGAGGTGGATTTGTAATTCTAGAAACAGTAATTTGTAAATTTAAACACAAAGCTATATTCTTTTCATTCTCAAAAATGATGTACTTTTCTTCTATCTTATATCAAAGTGGATCACATAGCTGCAGGTTATAAAAATCCATCAATTGTGTACCCAGTGTAGTAATGCATTCTGTCCAACATTTTATTTCTATGTGAAACGTGTGGAACATCAAAATAAAACTCACTTATCAAACTGTTTCTGTGAAAGGTATGAAAACAATTTGCAACAGACTGGCATCAGGTTAAGCATAGGTTAAAGGCTGAGCCAGAATGCAGTAAAACTCACTTGCCCCAACAATGTCACTTCATCTTAGTCTTAAACAAAGCAGCCGTTTTCCATCGGGGCAAATTGTTTCACTTCATGTGTTATTTTCGTCTGTCTCCAGAACAGATAGAAGCAGCAAAGATTTCCACTTCAAAATCCAATCACTACTAAGAGAGTGTTTACAAGTCCTAAATGGGCAGTGGTGAAAATCATAAAGTGTCAGACTTGCACTCACATGACCACTATTAGCCTGCTAAGAACTGCTGGGAAGGGATTAATGTGGTTGTCTTGGTAACAATTTGTTTTCATTGGACTACATCAGTGTGGGAGTCTGTGATGCTTACATGAAACTGTCTTTGTGCAGAAGCAATGATCAGCTCAGCAGTTTTGAACATCTTTGCCATTAAATCTGCCATAGATTCAGAAGTGCTTCACAACTCCTCCTTTGATTGCTGGAAGAGTTTGGCATCTTTCAGTACATTCTGTTGTCAAAATCCACCAACAACAAAAAAAATCTCGCCATAGTGAAATGATAGCAAAGTAAATTGAGGGAAATTCTTGATTAAAGGTTTTTTTTAAAAACCTGGCAACCCTGAAAGAGTTAAGTAGTTTAATGAACCTCAAAAGAAATAGCTTAGAAACTGGAAGGTCTTCATACATACCAGACTAATCAATTCTTCATCATTCTTGATAGGTGCAGTATTGGGAAGAATCATTTTATTTTGTCTTTTGATGTAGCATTTTTCTCCTCCAGCGAACCATATCCCTGTCAGTCCCTAAAACAAAAGATTTGTTCTTCATACTTTACAGACGTGCTGTGTTTGTAAAACAAAACAAAAAATTTTGAACTACCAATGATGGCAATAGTTTTGTTTTTAAATTAGCCAACCATAACTGTGGACTAATGCCTGGAGCTTCCGATGCCACACAGACTTCCTTATTCTCCAGCCTGCTGTTATGGACTGTGAATTTGAGACAATATTTGGCACAATTATGTGAAATAGAGAAAGAATAGGACAACAGTAACAAAAAAGGCAGCATGTAACACACTCGTTCTGTGCCATTCAAACTAAACGTTAGTGCTCCCAGATGACGGATGTTGGCAGGGTAAGGATTGTTTGAGGTAGTTGACTGCCATTAATCTTCCTTTGTCTTAGGCCTATCTGTGATTACTGGTAGACGATATACAACCATAGAGTATGTACATTACGTAAGGTTTATTACATGACGGTAATAAATACAATTACTTTTGGTGAGACATAATGATTTGGACCTATGAGAGCTGGTACAGATATATATGCTCCCTCTAAAAGCTAGAATGGAACTCTTGTCTCCCCACCTACAGACAGTTTGTAACATCAGTTGAAAGGGTAGAGCCAATGTGAAATGGGCAACAACAGAGTGTTTATTGTTCATTAAAAATGCAACATATTTTAATCTGCGCATTTTAATGTATGAGTTAACAGCCTGTAACTTAACTGGGTTTTAATGGAGAGATCAACTAGGAGAAAGTGATACAAACTCTTAAACTGGTGGAAAGAAAATGAGGTGGTTGTGGTGAGGCTGTTTTTCATGCTTTTGAAGGCAGCTCAGCAGTCTCCCGACCCTGACTGTGAAAAAGTCTATGAATCTAGGGTGATGTGCAGGATGGGAGGTATAGCATGATTGTAGCTGGCTGTAGCTGGCTTCACTGAAGAAGCTCTGCAAGTGCTGCTGAGCACAGTCATACACGTGGCAGCTTATTTTTGCCAGGGAAGGACAGTTACCCGAAGAGAAAAGACGGAAATATCCCTGGCAATTCATAATGATTTCCATGCTGTCACCATCGTTTAGAAGACTTGGCAGCAGGTCAGAAGAAAGGTGCATCATTTAAACAGAAGCACAGGGAAAGGCATTTAAAAGTGGGAGCATTGGCCATACAGTCATGGGAGAGAAAGCTGTATAAAAACATATACACATTAAAAAAAAATTCAGTTTATGAAGATAGAGAAACGTTAATGTAATTGTGTCAAAACTTTAGGGATGGAAGTAGCAAAGGTTTGTAAAGTGATATTGTAATTGTCATGATTATTATGGGAAGTAATTTGAATGAATCAAAGGTGGCATGGTGTTGGCTCAGTGGTTAGTACTGCTCTCTTACAGAGCCAGCGACCTGGGTTCAATTCCAGCTTCAGGTGACTGTCTGTGTGAAGTTTGCATGTTTTGCTCCTACTCTTCTTGCTCTGCAAAGCCTGGGGCAGTGAAGTGCTTGGCTCTAATCATGAGGGCCTGTACTGTAGGAGGCCCAGGTTGATTAAGCATGTACTGGATCAGTGGTGCTGGAAGAGCACAGCAATTCAGGCAGCATCCATCTCTCCCTGGTTATAAAGATACGCAGTCGGTGAGCATCTGTTGGTTCCCATCCCTCCTTTCCCAAATGCTTTCTGTAGCTGAATACATAAAGCCTGGGAGCTGACAGGCAAATTTGCCCCCCAGAAATCCCAGGAAAATGCTATCATGCATGCCCAGGAAGTCTGATGAGCAGCTCATCTAATCTCTGGCTGGTTCTTTCTCATGCCTGCTGCGGACAGACTCACTACTGAACCTATCTTCAGCAAATGTGGGACTGAACAAGGATACAATTGCAGAAACAGTCAGTACATGGGAGTCACAGGGCCCAAGCTGTGCAGGTCGGAGGGCTGAGGTAGGGCTTGGGGCTGAGGAAGTGCGGCTGGAGAAGCGGAGCCAGAACTGGAGACCTGAGCTTGGAAATGGGACCTGTCCGAAGACACGCGTTTTGGCTCAGCTGGGGATGTGGGGTGGAGAATGAAAAGATCCAGGGACGACGAACTGCCTGGCAGAATGGGACGAGAAATTGAAGGGGAGGCTACAGCAATCAGAAGGATTGGGAAGATAGACAGCGGGTAGGCCGTGGAGATCAAGAAGAAGAAGAGAGAGAAAGGAAGACAGGGCTGGGGGAAGACAGAGAGCGGGGTAAAGACTTCAGGAGTGAAGTTGGAAGAGGTGGGAAGAGTAGTCTGGAGAGCTGAAGAGAGAGAGATGGATACTGGGGGGAAGAAAGAGGGAGGTTGCAACAGTAGGTGGTGTGATGGAGGCTGCAAGGGTGAGGAGAAAGATAGACGGAGCCTTTACTAGCAAGTAGGGGGAGAGAGAGAGAGGTAGAAAAGGTGAGGGTGATAATGAAATATTAAGGATGGCACTAGGTCAGAGTGAGTAGGAGGCTGAGGTATGGGGAAGAGAGGGTGGGTGTAAGGTAGGAGGGAAAGAGAGAGAAGCTGCAAATGGGGAAAGAGCAAGGCTGCAAGTCAGAAAGACAGAAAGGGAGGCTGTATGAAGAAAAAAAAAGTGTACCTGCAAGGGGAATGGAAGATGTAGGCTGCAGGAGGATAGAGAGAGAGAGAGAGAGAGAGAGAGAGAGAGAGAGAGACAGGCTGCAGATTGAGGGTGTGTGGAGAGGGGGACTGCAAAAGAGAATGAACAATTTAAACCTGTCAACTAATTTTACCATCTAGGAACCAGGAAACTACAAATTACATAAGGTAATGAATTCCTTGCTAATAAATATGGAATCTCTCACTTTAGGCTGGATATGTTTATGCATATTGGGGTGGGAGGTGATGAGGAGAAATTGTAGTGGATGTTGTTATGATGCACATTGTGCTAATTGCTACATTAAACTCTGAGATTGAGCTCTGCAGTGTAGTGAACAGAGTAGAAGCTATCTTGCTAAAATATTTTAGCTTTGTGCATGTACAAGGAAAAGATATTGGCTGTGATCTCACCAGTTCTGTGGAATGCGTGTTGAGGGTAATGGCTTTTTGTCTGTAGAAGTGCACAGTTTTATTTTGAAAATAAAAGTTTGATGCTAACTTATCCCTGTTATCTTGTGTCAATGTAAATACTGAGGGTTCTAACAAATAAATGACTTTGGTGTGTGCTGTGGATTTAAATTTAATGGAGAGTTGATAATTATTGAAGGTACTGTTGTACTACTAAGTCTGTTTCTTGTGAGTCCAAATATCCTATTCAACAGAAAGATAGAAGGTGTTATTATTGTGTGCATCACTTGATAAATGAATTCATGAGATTAAAAAAAAGAAGTCCCTGAAAATCAAAAAGTAACCCCATAAAATAAGCCCTTGAGAATATCTTAATGAGTGCCATTAGAAACATAAAAGACCTACGTTCTCTCTTATGAAGGATGAAAGGGGAAGGTTAAAGGAAGGGTCAATGTTGGACCAGCTTAAAGGAACTGAAAGTAGAAGTAGTACTGGTGCCCATGAGTTTTCTTCACAGTCCTGACTTCATGGATGCTTTCCGCTATGTCCCACTTCAAGATGTAACTAATTGTCATGGTAGCAGCAGTCTCCAACATGATTGGCACTTGCCTTGGTATCAGACAAGTAGCTCCTTGTTCCTGGAGATGCCCAGTACCTGTCATTGGGTGCTCAGCTCATCTTCTGGTGAATTAGGCAATTTTCATTTTCATTTTCAGATTAATGACCCATTGTCAGACTGGGAGCGCAGCAATGGTGCCCAAAATGATCACAACCCCTTACTTCCTGTCCTTTGAAAGCCATTGCCCCACATCCTCTCTCACGCTCCTCCCCAGGGTGCTAATGACTTTACTGCCCAAAAGCTCCGTGATCTCGTTCAGTCTGGGATATAAAGCTGCTGGGAAAATGGGCAGGATCACAATCTGGCACTATCTCGCCACTCGGATTGGCTCATGGCCCTAGAAGGCAGGTCTCATGCCCAGCCAGTGGCCAAAGTCCCACATCCAACCTGTACATGCTCTCCACAGCACATTCAATGTAGTGGAAGGGTTTTCTTTCATTGTCGATTGAACTCAGAATGACATTTAAGTCAGCACATGGGAGAGGAGAAGACCAAAACCCCCTGGAATTTTCAGTATTTTCTTTTACTTGTCCCATGACCATCTCAATTTGCTTCATACCATCATCCATTTCATTGTTTAGCCTCCCAATCTTCAATCCTATTGCAGTGCTATCAATTTGTTCTTGGCTCCCCATGCCCCTGCCTTGTACAAACAAAAGCTTCTCTAAGCACTCTCAATTCTAAGAGTCACCAAAGAGACCCATTTCTATTTCCACTGATGATGTCCAACCTGCTGAGCACTCCTAACATCATTGCTGTCTGACATTGAAGAAGCTATTATTATCTCTACCCCTACCCCCCCACCCCCATCAGGGAAGCTGTGCTTGAAGGGAATGTGGAATGGTGATGGAGCAGCAGCATCTCAACCCCAACCATTCAGTTATGATGGCGTGCTGCATAAGATCACAGAATGACATTTGGTATTCTAGTCTGTCCTTCTTTTGCTGTTTTGGGATGGAAGATTTTTGCTGAGCCATTGAGGCCAGTTGAAATCGCAAGGTAAAGTGTGACCTTGGTCAGATGGGCTGATGGGCCAAGGAGTGGCAGATGTAGTTTAGTTTCGATAAATGTGAGGTATTGCATTTTGATAAGGTAAATCAAAGCAGGACTTATACACTTGGTAGAGTGTTGCTGAACAAAGATAGCGAGGGTTGCATGTGCATATTTCCTCGGATGGGAGTGAAGAAGATGCTTGTTTCACTTACCTTCATTGGTTAGCCATGATGTGGTGTTTGACTGAGATGGGCAAAGTTAAAAATCACGCAACTCCAGGTTATAGTCCAACAGGTTTATTTGAAAGTATAAACTTCCGGAGCTTGCTCCTTTGTCAGGTAACTAGCCAATGAAGGAGCAGCACTCCAAAAGCTTGTATTTTCAAATAAACCTGTTGGACTATAAGCTAGTGTTGCACGATCTTTAACTTAATTTGTCAGTGCATTGAGTTGAGATGTCATCTTGTGGCTGGAAACGATATTGGTGAGGCCACTTTTAGAATACTGTGTTCAATTCTGATATAGGAAAGGTGTTGTTTCACTTGAAAGGGTTCAGAAAAAGATCTATAAGGATGTTACTGGTATTGGAGGGTTTCAGCTATAGAGAGAGGCTGAATGGGCTGGAGCTTTCTCCCCCAGAATGTCGGGGACTAAGCGGGGGTCTATAGAGGTTTATAAAATCATGAGGGGCATGAATAGGGTAAATAGTCAAGCTGTTTTATCCAGGGTAGGGTGTCAAAAACTAAGGCCCACCCTTCTCTTTTACTTTTAACTTTCTATGTTTGCAAAACTCTTTAATGCCAGGTAAGAACTGAATGGAAGATGCTTTTAGATGTTACGAACACCTGTTTCAGAGAGACTGAAAGCAGATTCTGAGTATTAATCTATTGTTTAGTACTTTGAGATTTCACCAGTTTTGATGTCTATTTACTTTTTCACAGTTTCATTAATGAAAGAATGGGCCTTTGACTGGCATATAATTGACGTGCCTAGCCCCAACTTTGCTATTTTTCTCCCTTTTAACCTGGGGTTGAATTAATTACAAGTGTAATTAATTATTTTTGCAGCTGCAATTTTATAGGTCTATGCCCAAATGTTTCATATAATCTATCTGAACTTACTTTATAAAACCCAAAATAGATGGATAACAAATTCTGGTGAAGAATAGCTGTTAAGATGAAATGGATCAACTGGAAGCTTACATCACAAACAGTTTGTCAATGTGAGGTTGGGAATATTTGATTGATATTTTGTTTACACGACAATATATATTTAAATATTCTCTAAAATGGCTTAATGCTGTTTGAATTCCACGAGCATGTTATTTGGCGGATTCCAAAAGAAACAAATGACATTTTCCCATGAATAAATGGATTATGATTGCTTACAATAAAGTGTTTTTTTTAATTGACATCTAATAATTGACGAAGCTAACTTTGAATTCCCATATTTACGCATTAATTACTTGCTTGTTTTTACTAACGGGCTGAAGACATTTGGAAGGAAAGGGAAATATTGAAAAAAAATTGACTCACACTTTTAAAATCATGTATTTCCACAGATTCTTCGCTACCATTTCCAGTTGTGAAGGTCTCAAAGCTGTTTACCGCATCAACCTTCATTAAACTTTCTTTGACAGTACCATTGATGTTTATTCGATAAAATATGTCATAAACCTGAAAATCAAACATCATTTGTTTTACAATTCTAATACTTCAATACAGCTCTAAATACTTGACCATTTTTAAATATTTAGTTCCTGCAATTTAACTCAAGTGAAAAGTCCAAGGTTTGACCTTGTTTGTCTTGACTGGCCATGTTTGTGACACTAGACAGTGTAAATTGTCTAATGAAATATACATGTGTGTAACAGCTTTCAGGAAGGAAATGAAAAGGAAACAGAAAACTATTCTGATATTATTACTTGCCCTTGGCTAATTAGGCAGATACCATGGCTCTATCATTACAATCCTGGCTAACAATGCCACAGAGATATAATAGTCCCAAAGCATTATAATTACGAGGCCTTGGGTGGGGTGTGGGCAATATTCTGACTTGTGCACATGGAAGGCACTGTAAAGAGATTTATTGTTCAAACAGGAATGCTGCAAATTCTGCCAGCAATCAGCTAAGCCACCTAAATAGATATTAGTTGAAATGGATTCATTTCTATCTTCTCAATGATGAGAATGACCCATGTCAATGGATGTGACATCAAACTGTGATGGCAAATGCTGAAGTGTAAGGGTGGCCATATTTTGAAGAACCCCAGCTGTGTATATTTTCACAGAACTGTCAATCAAGTATCCAGAAAATATTTCATTGCACCTAAACAAATCTACCAGTTGCAGAAGGGTGAAATGAATCTTTGATGACAGTTCCTAGGTGTGTTTCAAAGATTCTATGGCCTTAACTTAAATCATGACATGGATTCACATAGTACCTTATTACATTGAAATGTTTCTAAACACTTTACATAAAGATGTTCATTTTTAAACCGATGGCTCTAATTTTGTCATACTAAAGAAATTGCATCAACTTTATCCAGTTTTCTCTGTGAGGATAACAGCTTGGTACAAGTGAAAGTGTTATAAGTTGAAATATATGGTTAATTGGATTTGCCTTGATAACTGCTTCAATTTGGGTTTTTTTTCTCTCGCTGACATTAAAGATTTACTGCCACATGAAGCATACACTGGATTAATTTTCATGCGATGGCAAACGACTGCTAAAGGTAACCATTTGAAATATTATCTTTATCATTCTTCTGAAAATCTGTTCAGAGATGATCAAAACACAATTATTCTAAACACACACCCTATGCCAATCAGAAGTAGCACTTTCAATGCCTCAATCTGCAAAATTACATCACTCACCTTTAAATTCATAAAACCATGGAATCTTGGTGTACAGATGGAGACCATTCAGCCCACTGTGGCTGTGCTAGTTCTTTGCAACAGCTCCTCTCCCTTCCCTGCCCAGTAACCATAGTGCTGCAATTTTTTTCTCTTTGTGTTGTACACTTATCCAGTTTGCTTTGAAAGTTATTATTGAATCTTCTTTCTTTTAAGACAGTGAAATCCAAAACATGATAGTGAGCATTAAAAAGATTTCTCCCATCAGACCATAAGACCATAGCACATAGGAGCAGAAATTAGGCCATTCGGCCCATCACATCTGCTCCACCAATCAGGGCTGATAAGTTTCTCAGCCCCATTCTCCCGCTTTCTCTCTGTAACCCTTGATCCACTTGATACTCAAGAACCTATCCATCCCAGTCTTAAATATACTCAATGGCCTGGCCTCCATGGCCTTTTCTGAGTAAGGTGAGGGCCCAAGGTGTTTGAGGAGAGCTACTAGCATGGATTGAGGATTGGCTGTCTGACAGAAGGCAGAGAGTTGGGATAAAAAGTTCTTTTTCGGAATGGCAGCTGGTGACAAGTGGTGTCCCGCAGGGTTCAGTGTTGGGGCTGCAGATGTTCACTTTATATATTAACGATCTGGATGAAGGGACTGGGGGCATTCTGGCGAAGTTTGCTGATGATACAAAGTTAGGTGGACAGGCTGGTAGTACTGAGGAGGAGGGGAGGCTGCAGAAAGAATTAGACAGTTTAGGAGAGTGGTCCAGGAAATGGCTGATGAAATTCAACGTGAGCAAATGCGAGGTCTGCACTTTGGAAAAAAGAATACAGACATGGACTATTTTCTAAACGGTGAGAAAATCCACAAAGCCAAAGTACAAAGGGAACTGGGAGTGCTAGTTCAGGATTCTTTCCAGGTTAACTTGCGTGTTGAGTCCATGATTAAGAAAGCAAATATAATGTTGTCATTTATCTCAAGAGGGTTGGAATATAAAAGCAACGATGTGCCTCTGAGACTTTATAAAGCTTTAGTTAGGCCCCATTTAGAATACTGTGTCCAATTTTGGGTCCCACACCTCGGGAAGGACATACTGGTACTGGAGCGTGTCCAGCAGAGATTCATATGGATAATCCCTGGAATGGCAGGCTTAACATATGATAAACGGCTGAGGACCCTAGAATTGTATTCATTAGAGTTTAGAAGGTTGAGGGGAGATCTAAGAAAAACTTACAAGCTAACGCATGACTTAGAAACGGTGGACGCTGGGAAGTTGTTTCCATTAGGCGGGGAGACTAGGACCCGTGGGCACAGCCTTAGAATTAGAGGAAGTCAATTTAGAATGGAAATGAAGAGACATTTCTTCAGCCAGAGAGTGGTGGGCCTGTGGAATTCATTGCCACAGAGTGCAGTGGAGGCCAGGATGTTAAAAGTCTTCAAGGCAGAGATTGATAAATTCTTGACCTCACAAGGAATTAAGGGCCATGGGGAGAGTGTGGGTAAGTGGAGTTGAAATGCCCATCAGCCATGATTAAATGGCAGAGTGGACTCGATGGGCCAAATGGCCTTACTTCCACTCCTATGTCTTACAGTCTTATGGTGATGAATTCCATAGATTTACCACTCTCTGGCTGAAGAAATTTCTCCATATCTCCATTCTAAAAGGTCTTCCCTTTACTCTAACGCTATGCCCTCTGGTCCTAGTCTGTCCTTCCAATGGAAACATCTTGCCAATATCTACTCCATCCAGACTATTCAGTATTCTGTATGTTTCAATTAGATCCCTGCACCCCCCCACCATCCTTCCAAACTCCATCGAGTATAGACCCAGGGTCCTCAAACATTCTTCATATGTTAAGCTTTTCACTCCTAGCACCTTTCTCGTGAACCTCCTCTGAATATGCTTCAGGCCTGCTACATCCTTCCTAAAATAAGGGGCCCAAAACTGCACACAACACTCCAAATGTGGTCTGACCAGAGCCTAATAGAGACTCAGAAGTACATCCCTGCTTTTATATTCAATTCCTCTCAAAATAAATGCCATCATTATATTTGCCTTCCTAACTACCAACTCAACCTGCAAGTTTACCTTCAGAGAATCCTGGACTAGAACTCCCAAGTCTCTTTGCACTTCAGACTTTTGAATTTTCTCCCCATTTAGAAACTAGCCCATGCCTCTATTCTTCCTACCAACGTGCACGGCCTCACACTTTCCCACGTTGTACTCCATCTGCCACTTCTTTGCCCACTCTCCTAACCTGTCCAAATCATTCTGCAGCCTGCCCACCTCCTCAATGCTACCTGTCCCTCTACCTATCTTTGTATTGTCTGCAAACTTAGCCAGATGCCGTCAGTTCCTTTATCTAGATTGTTAATGCATAAAGTCAAAAGTTGTGGTCCTAACACTAAGACTTGCGGAACACCACTGGTCATTGGCTGCCATCCTGAGAAGGACACTTCTATCTCCACTCTCTGCTTTCTGCCAGACAGCCAAGCTTCTATCCATGCTAGTACCTTGCCTCTCACACCATGTGCCTTTATCTTACTCAATGCATTCCTATGCGGCACCTTGTTAAAGGCCTTCTTGAAGTCCAGGCAGATAACACCTATTGGCTCTCCTTGGTCTAACCTGCTCATTACTTCCTCAAAGAATTCTTACAGATTTGTCAGGCATGACTTCCCCTTGATGAAACCACACTGACTTTGCCCTATTTTACCATATACTTCCAAGTATTCAGAAATCGCATCCTTCACAACGGATTCCAGGATCTTACCCACGACCGAGGTTAAGCTAATTGGTCTGTAATTTTCAGTCTTTTGCCTTACTCCCTTTTTAAACAGGGGTATCATGTTAGTGACTTTCCAATCCTCTGGGACCCTCGCTGATTCTAGTGACTCCTGAATGATTACCAGTAATACCTCGACTGTCTCTCCATCTCCCTTCTTTTGGCAATGACGTTAATTCTGTGTCTTCTGCTTAATGACTTAACCTGCCTATGGAAACAATTTATCCTTATTTATTCTTATCAAAATTCCCCTTCACCTTTTGTGTCCCAAGGAGAACAATTCAGTGCCTTTAGTCTTTCTTTTAACTCAAAAACCTCAATAATCATTCCAATAAATCAACCCTGTATACTTTTCAACTCCTTGCTATCCTTCATGAATGGTGGTATCCATGATTAAACTTGAAAGGGTGCAGAAAGGATTTACAAGAATGTTGCTGGGTTTGGAGGGTTTGAGCTAAAGGGAGAGGTTGAATAGGTTTATAGAGATTTATAAAATCATAATGGACATGGATAATAACCAAGGTCTTTTCCCCAGGGTAGGGGAGTCTAAAACTAGAGGGCATAGGTTTAAGGTGAAAGTGGCAAGATGTAAAAGGGATACATTTTTCACACAGAGGGTGGTACATGTTTGGAATGAACTAGCAGAGGAAGTGGTGGACGTTGGTACAATTACAATATTTAAAAGGCAAGTGGATGGGTATATGGATGGGAATGGTTTAGTGGGAAATGGGCCAAATGCTGGCAAGTCAGATTAGATTATTTTAGGATATCTGGTCAGCATGGATGAGTTGGACCAAAGAGTCTGCTTCCGTGCTGTACAACTCTATGACTCTATGATTGGAAACTATACTGTCATGACTGACTTGTGATTTATAAAAGGTTTCACATCACTCCCTTAGTTAGGACATAAGGGGCTGAGTTTTAAAATGCCTGGTCTCAGTCTGGGGAAGGATGCCGTGCAGCACTGGGCTGTATACTGGTCATCTACCTTGGTCCCACCTCTGGGTCATTTTGGGGCCAGTGACTCTGGAAGCTGCCATGTTTTGCTAAATCAAAAGTTTATTAAAACTATTCAGCAGAAACTGACAAGAATTCTGCAGTGTGTTTACATGTGTCTCCCCTCCACTGAGACTGATTTAGAGTCAAGGTTAACGGCGGTCCACCAGTAGCAGGCTGGAGAAGAGGAAGGGGGAGAGCCCAGTGTTCCATCTCACGAGGAACTCCCACCCAAACACTTGCTGTGGCCTCTCAGTGGAGGGGTTGCTCCTGCTTGAGCATAGCCTAAGACATCTGTTGATGATAAAAAAAACATTAAAACATTCCTTTGACAAACCGTCTCTCTTATGGCAGATGGAGGGGCAGCCGAAATATCATCACAGCCTCCTATTGGTCCTCGAGTGAGCCTGATAGCTATCCAGAATTGAATGGTCAGCGCACATTCTGACTATGAATTGGCCTCCACTTTAAAGGCACCCAATGCAACACAGAGTGGGAATTTGGCAATTTGTCCGATGTCAGGTTCTGATCCCCGAACAAAAATCCAAGACAAGGAAACCAGAGGCTTTTCGCTTTAAACTCACTTTCTAAACCTTCAATGATTTCTGTGCTTACATCTCCAGAGCTCACTACTCCCACATCCCCCACCAGCTTTAAAACTATATAACTTAAAAATTTATTTTCTTCCATATTGTAACACTTCACATTTCTCTGCAAGAAATTTCATGTCTGCTCATTTCAACAATTGGTTTATGACCTCCAGAGGCCTGATACTACCCTTCTCGCTCTTAACAACTTGTGGGTTTCAGGTCGACTGCAAACCTGGAAATTGTGCTCTGCTTATCCAGGTTCAGATTATTAATGTGTTCCAAAAGAACAAGCGGTCCTTATTATTACTCATTTGGGGACATCACTGTGTACTACCATTCTGAAAAGGATTGTTGTATCTCTACACACTACTTTCTGTCCCATAGCCAATTTTGTATCCACCAAGCCTCTGGCCTCCCATGAGCTTTAATTTTGCTAACAAGCCTATAATATGGTACTTTATCAAGTGTTTTTGAAAGTCTGTAAATGCATCAACAGCACTATCTTCATCTACAAGCTCTGTTACTTAATCATGTTTTCACTCAATCTCATTCTTTCAAAGCCATATTAATAAAGAGATCCCAGTAGTCATCACAAAGGCTGTAAAAATGCAGTCCAGTATCTGTATCATAAGATTCTTCATTTTATTTGAGATACTACCCACTTCAATATTGTAAGTCCCTTACAATGGAAAGATGATAAGCCACTTAGATCATGCATAATCACTCTTTTATCTTACTTGGTGTGCCTCTGTTAAGACTGCATTTGAACAATTGCCAAGCAAAGTATCACAAAAGCTGAATAATGTAGATGCTGGAAAGCAGAAATTAAGATGGAAAATGCTGGGAAATAATCAGCCAGTCTGGAAGCATATTCGCAGAGAGAAACATGCATTGATGGCCAAGATTTGACCAGCCCTTGGGAAGCAGGGTATGGATGCAGGGGGTGGGAGGGATGGGAGGTGAGGTGGGTGAAAATGGCAAGAAGATGTCTGCATGATCGTGAGGAATTGTGGCAGTCAGCTCCCTGAGTTGCTCCTACAACTGAAACATTTTGCAGAGGACTGGACAAGGAAGAGGCAGGCTGCCTACTCCAAGGAAACAGGCAGCACACATTCATAACTGAAGGCCCAATTTAATAGGCATGGCTCTATGGGGAGGCTGCCAGTTAAATAGAGGCAGCCTGCAATGGCAGCCCAATGAAGGCAAAGGCTTAATGAGGAGGGGAGCCACAGGCAGGCAAAGCAGCCCTTGTAACCCCAGTGATTTTCCCAGAGGGATGAATCTTCTGACATTGGGTCCCATATTGACTTTAAACCATTATTTTTTTCCTTTCCATCTCACCTGCCAAGGTGTCCTGCACAGCTCAGAAGCAACCAACTCTCTCATTGATGCAGATGATGTTTCTTTGACTGGGCCGTAAACATCAGAAGCCTACTAGCTGTCTTGAATCAACCCATTCAGACATGTGACTGCATATCCCCGCACAATAGAGACACTACCACCGTGTCACAAGATCCCTTAATGCCATCACGAGCTTGGTGAAAGTCCACACATAGTCAATTTGAGAGTGGCCTGCTGTAAAATAGCTGAGTTGGTCTCACTGTCACAAATGTAAGCTCAGGACTTGCTTTACATTGAGATCCTGGATCCCTTTATAAATATCAGCTCAAAGTTTCAGGTCAATGGCTTTTAGAGGTCAACACATATCTTCAACTGTGTATTTTGACTCACATAATTTTCTAAAACTATTTCATTGAGCTTTAAAACTGAGAATACATTATTCCACCCATCCTGAATTCATGTCAATGAATTCTCTGTCAATTCCGAGAAATTAGAGATTCCTTTCCCACAGATTTCCAAGCAACCAATGGTGTTGGACCTTGGGATCTAGTAAAATCAATTCATTCTAGAAGGAAATATAATTTTTCAAAACCACCAGGAAATCACTTGTTGAACTAAGCACCCATATTACTCCAGTTTTTGCCGAAAATAAAAAATGGTTGAGATCACAGCAGGTCATTCGGCATCCATGAAGAGACAGCAAGCTAATGTTTCAAGTCAGATGACCACTCATTAGAGTTTCAACTCTGCTTCCTCTCACTCATTTTAATGCATCACTATCAAGCCTCATAATAAAGTATATCCTCACCACATTTGTCTTTATGGAATGGGACTGGGTTCTCCCTCCAGGTGTGCAGCAGCCTGTTTTGGAAACTAAGAAAGAAAGAGATCCTTTCAGTATAGAGAGTTTCTATCTGCAATATTTCTTCTCCAATTCTCCATCCAAAGGCAACTCTTTGGTGATTATTTGCCAAACCACAGCAGAGTGCTGTGACTCTTTTGTGTAGCATTAGGAAGCAGCCACTTGAGTTTCCTTCATGCTTTGTTGACATGATATTCCATTTTTCCACAGTAGAGCTTGTGTTGATAGAGTACAAAATATCTGTTTGTCATCCCTTGATTCTGAACTGGAGCAATCCAATAGCAGCCTGTCATCCTGGATACAGCAGCAACTTCACTCATTCTGAAACCTGGTGATCTGTTGCCATTAATCAAAGCCAGAGGCTAACTGTCCAGCCAACATCATCCACCCTCTCCACCAGTTATAAATATTTCATTAAAACTTACACTCAGCAGCCAGCTCAGTACTGCAAGGCTGTGGGGATTTTTTTCTTCATTTGCAGGGTATGGGCATCGCTGGCTGGCCAGAATTTATTGTCAGTCCCTAGCTGCCCTTGAAAGATTGGTACAACTGAATGGCTTGCTAGACCATTTCAGAGGGCAATTGAGAGTCAATCACATTGCTATCAGTTTGGAGTCACATGTAGACCAGGCCAGGTGAAGATGACAGATTTCCTTACCAGAAGGACATCAGTCAGGTGGTGGAGACTTTTCAATAGGTAGCCTGTTGGTGTTTGTGCTCTCAGACGGGGTGGTGGACAACACGGCTGCTACTATCTACCTGCCTATAGTCACACAAGTTGGTCCCTGCAAGTGCAGGAACCTAGAAACTGACTGGAAATTTCCATAGAAGCCTCCTTCAAGTGACCTCACTATGGTACTCAGTGAGCCTGATATCATTCCTAAATCTGTCTCTGTAAAAATGATGTGGGGTCAGGGTGATGTCACACTCGCTGGTAAAAGTTAATTTTCAGCTGCACACACCTCTGAATGTGACCCCATTGTGAGACCAAAATCCATAGGTTTGCCTTCTAATCTCTAATGATATTGCTTTGGAGAAAGTGAGTACTGCAGATGCTGGAGATCAGAGTTGAGAGTGGGGTGCTGGAAAAGCACAGCAGGTCAGGTAGCATTCGAGGAGCAGGAGAATCAACGTTTTGGGCACAAGACATTAATCAGAAGTCAGGAATGACATTGCTTTGCCTTGATTATGAAATGAATTTGTTTTGTTGACATGATATTCCATTTCTCCACAATAGAGATTGTGTTGATAGGGTACAAGATATCTATCATCCCTTGAATCTGAATTGAAGCAATCCAAAAGCAGTCTGCCATCCTGGATACAGCAGTAACTCCACTCATGTCTGAAATCTGGTCATCATTTGATGGAAAACATTGAAGTAACATACACTCACCATAAAACCATCTGAGAACAAATTCGTTACAGCTTTATTTTTGACATTACCGCAGCCTACACAATATGAATATGTTACCTCCAGTCGATTCTTAATATGCAAAGAGGTTAGAATAAAAGGGGGAGCCTGTATCATGTCTTGATCACTATAGAACTGTTATGTAGAGTCTTCGCTTCTTCTTTTAACATATCTGGAATAGTTTGAAGTCCTGTCACTTGAAATAAATCTTTACGACAGCATTTCAGGCACTGACTCTCTCTGTCTTTACCTCTGTTACTTAGATAATAATAAGGCTTGTTGCAATTTTTCTTCTATCTTTGTGGATACAAGCCGGGCACTCTAATGACTTGTTAGGTTTAGATTTAGCTGCCAATTGGAAATTTGATTTTCATAGCTTCTGGGTAGATATAGATAGTGCTGGTTTTAAAATGATGGCAATTTGAGCGGCTGTCATTATTAGTTCAACGGTGGGACAGGTTAGATGTGAATCTGTCATCACAGCACTGGTTATTTACCATTATGTCATTGAATGAGAAGCTGAGTTCACAATGAATTTATGTATGAGTTGATGCTTTTACAGTTATTAAAAAGCAAATTTCCAGCCTCTGCACCATTTGCAATATTGCGTTTTGCTCTAACATTTGAGTGGAACAAATTCAGTTGTTAGATTGTAGGTCTGCTAGTTTTTTTTCCTTTGTTTCCCATTCCTATTCACAGAAGCTCCTAATTGTATTTCTCTCTCAGAGACTTCAAGTTAAAAATGCAATGCTGTTGAACAATATGATTGAGATAGTTTTAGGCTCATCCACCTAGCAGCAAACCTGCCTATTGCATATCAGCCCTCATATAATTTCCATTGAAGTCCATGATTGAAGTGGGGAGTGGTTCATTTACAAATGTGTAACAAGTGGAATAACAATCTTATATAACATTCCTAAGGGGAGAGAAAACGTCGGTAACATATGTCTTAATTATGGAAAAGAAATTCACTGAGAAAATGTTCATTTCATGGAACAAATTTCCTTGGACGATGGTGGAGGCTGCAAGCATTGACTCATTTCTATTCAGAAAGTAATGTGTTGGTGTACAATACAAGTAACCCAACACAAGGTGTTGTAATTGCAACATACTTGGGAGGACTGGATGGTTTTGGACCTATGTTCCGAAGTCACTCCTTAAATGGATTTTCCTTGTGTCCTTTCAAGGTCTACTGCTGTCTAATTGATGGAGACATTATGATAAAGATAATTTAAGCTTCTTAATGCACATGGATAGCAGTGAGTTGAGGGGTGCATAGGTTAAGTTATTATAATTTACATTAGGATTAACAGTGGGATTACATTAGGATTTACATTAGGATTAGCACTGCTGCCTCACAGTGCCAAAGACCCGGGTTCAATTCCCACCTCAGGCGACTGTCTGTGTAGAGTTTGCACATTCTCCCTGTGTCTGCGTGGGTTTCCTTCGGGTGCTCCGGTTTCCTCTCACAATCCAAAAATGTGCAGGTTAGGTGAATTGGCCATTCCAAATTGCCCGTAGTATAAGGTGAAGTGGTAAATGTAGGGAATGGGTCTGGGTGGGTTTCGCTTCGGCGGGTCGGTGTGGACTTGTTGGGCCGAAGGGCCTGTTTCCACACTGTAAGTAATCTAATCTAATCTTAAACCTTGGCACAACATCGTGGGCTGTACTTTTCTACGTTTTATGTTCTTTTACATTGCAAACAAATCTGATACGGTACTATTCATGTTAGTAGTTTAGCTACCTGTAATGATATATGTTAATTCCTACAGCATTGTTGTGCGTTTTGATGGTGACAATTGATAATAGCTCATTGGCACCTGTGTAAGGCTCTGGCACATTAATTTCAATTGCTCATGTTTTAACGGTGACACTTCCAATACACAATTCCTCCATAGGTGGTGCTGTGATTCTATTCTCACCTACACAGCCCATTTCAGCCCATCCTTGAGAACATCTATTAGCTTTCTACAAGCTTTCAGATCTGCAGGTGCTTGGCTAGTTGTAGATCATCATATCCAGAGTGGAGAGAATTTTTATTTCTTCTAATTCATTATATTTTTTTCTGAAACAAAATTAAACTTGACAGCCGGCTCCGTTATATGCGGATAAATCATTTGGTTTCTCCTGTTCTGGCAAATAAATAAATGCTTGCTTTCATTATTTAGTATTCTCAACTCTGAATCTGATGATATTTTGGGCCTTAGGATTCATTGCATTAAGATGAGCACATAAATAAACTAACAGATAAATGGTTCTTCTTCACCCTGTAGTAAACAAGAGTATGTTCTTGACTTCAGAATTTCAAAGTTAGAGAGTTCTTTCTCTCCTCTTTATTAAAGCTTCATGATGTTTAATGCTTGAATCAAAACAAACTAACTGATTTCTTCTGCTACATTCATTCTTCCCCTCTACATACTCCACCCTGCTGCATTCTGCCTACTGCCCGTCACAGCTGTACAAGTAAAGATTAGATTCCCTAAAGTATGGAAACAGGCCCTTCGGCCCAACAAATCCACACCGACCCTCCGAAGAGTAACCCACCCAGACCCATTCCCGTAACCTATATGTACCCCTGACTAATGCACTAACACAAGGGGCAATTTAGCATGGCCAATTCCCCGGGCCTGCATATCTTGGGATTGTGGGACGAAACCGGAGCACTCAGAGGAAACCCACACAGACACGGGGAGAATGTGCAAACTCCACACAGGCAAGGTGGGAATCAAAACACACCATGAGGCAGCAGTGTTAACCACTGAGCCACCCCGCCACCCTTAATTCTGAATTCATTGACATTATTAGTTTATTTACAAGTCTATTTCATTTCTACTTGGTGAACTGATTATCTTCAGGTTGTTTTTGCAAAAAATACCGAAAGGTTATTTCTTGTCAACTGAAGTATTACAAAGAGAGGATACTGCACCTACTGTAGGAATGCAATATGAGGATGTCCACACTGGAAAGGGGAAGATTGCAAAAGGGCATTTCTGCTGCTTATAGGTCTCTGATAATGTGGACCAGCGCAAGAGCACACACACAGACATAGACACAGACACAGACATACCACACACACTAGAAATTGCTGGAAAAACTCAGCAGGTTCGGCACCATCTGTGTAAAGAAATCAGAGTTAACATTTCAGGTCAAGTGAATCTTCCTCAGAACTGTCCTGAGGAACAGTCACTCGGCCTGAAACTTTAACTCTCATTTTTCTCCACAGATGGTTCCCGATCTGCTGAGATTTTCCAGCAATATCTGTTTTTGTTTCCGATTTACGGCATCTGCATTTCTTTCTATTTTTCTCGAGCTTTTTCCACCTTCGGTAGAACAGGAGAATCAGAGGACATTTGAAAAGCAGTATACTTAAATCTAATCCATGGAAACAAAATTCACTGGAAAAATATTCGTTTTATCGAACAGGTTTCCTTGGATAATGGTGGGCGTTGATTCATTTCCATTCAGAAAGTAACATTTTGATGTACGATACAAGTAGTTTGAGACAAGGTGTTATAATTGCAACATACTTAGGAGGAACGGATGGTTTTAGTCCTACGGTTCCAAAGCCACTCCTTAACTGTATTTTCCTTCTGTCCGTTCGAGCTCTAATTGATGTCCAATTGATGGAGACATTGCTCACAAATCTCATTAGCATTGCATCATGTGGCTCTCTGATAATAGAAGGCTACCATCATTCTGTTCATCACTTCCTCTGTTTGTGAATATAATTGATTTCTTCCAACCTTTTTGTGTGGAGTGGTGTGATCTTCTTGGGAAATATCAGAAGTAATCATTGTTTTAACCTTATGTGCAATGCTACTGCAGATTCCCCAGTAATATGACAAAAATAAGTGAAAGCTCTTCAAAATCCATGCCAGCCTTTGTTCATTGTAGCACCATTTCTTCTGCATCAGAAGGTTGTATGTTCAAGTTCCACTCGAGACGTGACGAAAAGTAGAATACTGCAAATACTGGAAACTTGAAATCAAACCAGAAAATGCATGGATAAACTCAGCATAAAAGGAATGAATGCTTCTCTTGGAAGGCTGAAATAGAAGGCAAGGAAGGACGTCTTGGTGGGGGCACTATGCTGGAGATGGTAGAAATAATGTAAGATATCTAAAAATGGGGTGTGGAGGGAAGTGGGTTGGAAGGTGTGGACAAGGATAGGTTTATCATGGCTCTAGAAGAAGAGGTGTGAGACCAGAAATGTGGGAAATGTGGTGTCAACTATGGTGGAGGAAGTCATCGCATTGGAGACATGAAGCACTTGTCTAAGATTGCATCATCAAAACAGTGACAGAGAAACAGGAAGTATAGAATGGAAACTTTACAGGGTGTAAGCTGTTAGCAATCTAAGGTGGTTGTGGTGGCAGTGGGAGTTATTACTTGATGGAAATGTGTTGCTGGAAAAGCGCAGCAGGTCAGGCAGCATCTAGGGAACAGGAGAATCGACGTTTTGGGCATTAGCCCTTCTTCAGGAGTTATTACTTGATGGTCTGTTACCAGGGAAAGAGACAGAGGAGTCAAGGAAGGGAAGGGAAGAATCTGAGATGGACCATTTAAAACAGAAGGTGAAAACTGAAAGCAAGGTTGAATTATCCAATTCGGGGCGAAATGGACACAGCGTCAATACAGTCATCATTGTACAAGAAAAGGATTTGAGGGATTCAGCCAGGGTTGGACTGGAACAAGAAATGTAAGATGTGTCTAACAAATATGGAGGCATAGTGAGGATCCGTGTATATATCATTAGCCTTTATTTGAAGGGAATGCAATGGAAAATGAGAGAAATTGTTCAATAAGGTAACATGTTCAGCTAAGTGGAGCAGGGTAGTGCTGGATAGAGACTGCTGAGGCCTCCATTTCAACAAGGAGCACAGAGCTTTTATAGCACTTTGGTGAGGGATAGAGGTATATAGATCAGACGTCAGTGAAAATAGAGCCAGAGAATTATAAACTTTTAAAGTAACAGAAGGCATCAGATGAGTCACAGATGCATTTCGAAAGAGGGTGGACAAGGGTGGGGGTGGGGAGAAGTTGAGGGATAAGTGGGGCCAGAGCAGTTTGAAACAGTAGGTCCAGTAGGGGGAGTCCTGTGTACGCATCTGCAGAGAATGTAGAAGTGAGCTGAACAGGGTTGAGGAACAGTAATTAGGAAATCATTGATGAAGATCACTGGAGGAGATGAGGTCAGTGACTGATCTGGAAACAACGGATTGATGTTCGTCAAGTCATAGTCCAATGGGATATTGGAGGAAATGCTGTGGAGTTGGTGTTCAGTGTCTGCAAAATAAAAGTCAGTTCACCACATGACAAAAGCACTGGCCTTGTCAACAGCTTTACTAACAATATCAGTGTTAGATCTGAGAGGATAGAATATGATAAGTTCAGGAGGAGACAGGTTTGAACAAGTGAAAAAAGAGAAATTGAGATAACTCTGGTCTCACTGTAGCTTTCAATGAAAATATCAAGAACTGCTAAAAGGACAGGGTTCAGGTAGATGGAGAAAGTTGGAGATTCATGGAAGGGTTGTTTGAGTGGCAGGAGGACTTTTGCTTGAGGAATTAGGTTTAAACAAAAGTTGGGTGACAATGCAAAAAGAAGGACTTTCAGTTTGCAGTACACCTGCTATAGGCACATCTTTTGTTTCTTGTTTCATCTCAATTCTCTGGGCCTTGGAGGACTATGACAGCTGCATTTAATCTACCCCTTAGGAGGAGATGATAGCCTGGTGGTATGATCACTGAACAATTACTCAAGAAACTCAGGTAATGTTCCAGGTTGGTGAAATTTGAATTCAATAACTACCCTTTTTAAAATTCTTTTCGGGGATGTGGGTGTCATTGGTTGGCCCAGCATTTTATTGCCTGTCCCTAGTTGCCCTTGAGAAGGCAATGGTGAGCTGCTTTTTTGAACCTCTGCAGTCCACCTGCTGTGAGTTGATCCACAATGCCATTATGGAGGGAATTCCAGGATTTTGACTCAGCAACAGTGATGGAACAGCGACATTTTTCCAAGTCGGGGTGGTGAGTAGCTTGGAGGGGAACTTGAAGGTGGTGGTGTTCACATGTATCTGCTGCCCTTGTTTTTTCTCGATGGAAGTGGTCGTGGGTTTGGAAGGTGCTGTCTGAGGATCTTTGGTGAATTTCTGCAGTGCATCTAATAGTAAGTACACACTGTTGCTACTGAGCATTGGTGGTGGAGGGAGTGGATGTTTGTGGATGTGGTGCCAATCAAGTGGGCTGCTTTGTCCTGGATGGTGTCAAGCTTCCTGAGTGTTGTTGTAGCTGCACTCATCCATGCAAGTCAGGAGTATTCCATCACACTCCTGACTTGTGCCTTGTAGATTGTGGACAGGCTTTGGGGAGTCAGGGGGTGAGGTATTCACCGCAGTATTTCTCGCCTCTGACTTGCTCTTGTAGTTGTTGTGTTTATACGGTGAGTCCAGTTGAGTTTCTGGTCAATGATAACCCCCAGGATGTTGACAGTGGGAATTCAGTGAAGATAACACCATTAAATAGGGCTTATGCCCGAAACGTCGATTCTCCTGTTCCCTGGATGCTGCCTGACCTGCTGCGCTTTTCCAGCAACACATTTTCAACACCATTAAATACCAAGGGGTGGTGGTTAGATTGTCTCTTATTGGCGATGGTCATAGCTTGGCATTTGTGTGGTGCGAATATTACTTGCCATTTGTCAGCCCAAGCCTGGATATTGTCCAGATCTTGTTGTATTTGAATATGGATTGCTTCAATATCTAAGGAGTAGTGAATGCTGCTGAACATTATGCAATCATTGGCAAACATCGTCTTATGTTCTGACCTTATGGTAGGGAGAAGGTCATTGATGAAGCAGCTGAAGATGGGTGGGCTTGGGACACTACCCTGAGGAACTCCTGCAGAGATGCCCTGGAGTGGAGAGGACTGGCCTCCAAAAAAACATGGCCACCTTCCTATGTGTCAGGTATGATTCCAACCACGGGAGAGTTTGCCTCTGATATCCATTGATTCCAGATTTTCCAGGGGTCCTTGATGGAACACTCAGTTGAATGATGTCAATTGTTGTCACTCTCAACTCATCTCTGGAATTCAGCTCTTTTGTACACGTTTGGACTAAGACTGTAATGACGTCTGGAATTAAGAGTCCAGTGATGACCATGTAATTACTGTTAATTGTCAAAAAAACCCATCTGGTTTACTTGTTTCCTTTAGGGAAGGAAATCTGCCATCCTTATCTGGTCTGGCTGACATGTGGCTCCAGACCCACAGCAATGTGGCTGACTCTCAACTGCCTTTTGAAATGGCCTAGCAAGCGACTCAATTATATCAATTGCTATGAAGTCTCAAAAAGAAATGAACTGGATGGATCACTTGGTATCGACCCAGACACTGGAAATGACAAGGGCAAAAACAGCTCCTATGTCCTTGCAAAATCGTCCTGGCTAACATATGCTGCCTGACCTGCTGCGCTTTTCCAGCAACACATTTTCAGATATGGGGTTAGTGTCAAAGTTGGGAGAACTCTATCACAGACTAGTCAAGTAACAGCCTGATGTGGTCATACTCATAGAATCATACCTTATAGAGTATGTGCCAGACACCGCCATCACCATCCCCGGATATGTCCTATCCCACTGTCCCAGAGATAGTGGCACAGTACTATATAGACACAGACCCCATGAAGTCTCATGGCGTCAGGTCAAACACTGGCAAAGGACCCTTCTGCTCATTACCACGTGTACCATCTTCCCTCAGCAGATGACTCACTACTCCTCCATGTTGAACAACACTTGGAGAAAGTACTGACACTGGCAAGGACGTAGAAAGTAATCTTGGAGGATTTCAATGTCCGTTACCAAGAATGACTTGGCAGCAGCACTCCTGATAACGCTTGTTGGATCTTAAAGGACACAACTGCTAGACTGGGTCTACAGTAGGTGGAGGGGAACATACTTATCTGACCATCATTGTTACCAAGTTGCCAGCTGCAGATGCATCTGACCCTGATAGTATCAGTAAGAGTGACCACTGCACAGTCCTTGTGGAGACAAAGTCCCACCTTCACATTGAGAATACCCTCCAACATATGTGGCACTATCACTGTGCTAAATCAGACAGACCTTGAACAGATGTAGCAACTCAAGACTGGGCATCCAGGTGCTGTGGGCTATCAACAGCAGCAGAACTGTACTCCAGCACAATTTGCAACTTGTTGGCTCAGCATAATCCCCCACTCAACCATTACCATCAGGCTAGGGGATCAGCCCTGGCTCAATGAAGAGTGTAGGAGAACATGCCAGGAGCAGCACCAGGCATACCCGAAGATAAGGTGTCAACCTGATGAAGCTACAAAACAGGACTACTTGTATGCCAAACAGTATAGGCGGCAAGTGATAGACTGAGTTAAGCAATTCCATAATCAATAGATCAGATTTAAGCTTAACAGTCATGTTACATTCAGTGGTGAATGGTGGTGGACAATCAAACAACTTTCACTGGAGGAGAAGGCGCCACAAATATCCCCAGCCTCATCGACAGTGAATCCAAACACATCAGTGGAAAAGATAAGGCTGAAACATGTACAACAATTTTCAGTCAACGTGTCCAATAAATAAACTATCTCGCCACCTCCACAGGGAGCCAGCATCACAGATGTCTGTCTTCGGCCAATTCAATTCAGTTCATGTGATATCAAGAAAGAGTTGGAGGTGCTGGATACTGCAAAGGCTATGGGGTCTGGCAACATTCTGGCAATAGGAATGAAGACTTGTGCTCTCGAACGTGCCACAAAGCTGGCACATAGGAAGATGGTTGTGGCTGTTGGAGGTCAGTCATCCTAGCTCCAGGAGATTGCTGCAGGACTCCTTCAGAATAATGTCCTAGGCGCAACCATCTTCAGCTGTTTCATCATCAACTTTCCCTTCATCATAATTCAAAAGTGGGGAGTTTGCCGATGATTGTACAATGTTCAGCATCATTTACAACTCCTCAGATACTGAATCCGTCCATGTTCAAATAGAATAAGACCTGGACAATATCCAGGCTTAGGATGGTAAGTAACATTCACATCACACAAATGCCAGACAATGACCATCTTCAATAAAACACAATCTAACTACTGCCCCTTGATATTCTATAATGTTACTGTCAGTGAATGCCCTGCTATCAACATCCTGGAGTTTCTATCAACCTGACTATCCCATTGCTACAAGAGGGGGTCAAAGGCTTGGAATACTGCAGTGAATAACTCACCACCAGACTCCCCAAAGTCTGTCCATCATCTACAAGGCATACTCCCCACTTGTCTGGATTAGCGCAGCCCCAACAACACTCAAGAAGCTTGACAAAATCCAGGACAAAGCAGCCCACTTGACTGGCACCATATTCATAAACAGTCATTCCAACACCAACGCTCAGAAGCAGCAGTATGTGCTAGATACAAGATGCTCTGCAGAAATTCAGCAAAGATGCTTAGACTCCTCCTTCCAAGGACAGTAGATATATGGAGCCACCACCATCTGCAAGTTCCTCTCCAAGCCACTCACCATTCTAACTTGGAAATATATTGCCAACTGTCACTGGATCAAAATCCTGGAATTCCCTCCCTAATAGCATTGTGGGTCAACCTACAGCACATGGACTGCAGCAGTTCAAGAAAGCAGCTCAAGAAAAATTAGGGATGGCAATAAATGCTGGCACTGCAGACAATACCCTCATGCCTTGAGTCAATTAAAAATGCCTTATTACCAACATTCCTTTTGTCCTTGTCCCATTTACTCCATCCTTAAAGCCATCATATCTCTCACTTTCCTCAGTTCTGAAGAAAGGTTACAGACCTGAAACATTAACTGTTCTTTTCTCTCTACACAACACTACCTAACCTGCAATGTTAGCTGTCAAGGTTTCTGCTTTCAGTTGAGCACTTAATGCAGGTTGACAATTCAGTCCAAAGCTGAGAATCTGCTTGTTTGTTGAAACTGCCATATTTTAGATGAAACATTAACCCAAGGCCTCCTCTGCCCCGCAGTTGGACATAATGATTGACACTATCCAAAACTGATTGTGTTGACAGATCTCTGGCCAATATTTAACATCATAAAGACAGATTATCTGATTGTAGTGTGTGGAATCTTCCTGTGTACAAATTGGCCGCTGTATTTCTGAAAAAAACAGTTGCAAATACATCTCAAAGACCTTCGCTGCCTCTGAGGTTCTTTGGGATGTCTTGAGGTAATGTAAAGGTGTTATATAATTGCAAACATTTCTTGTGAGCCATAACTTAACAGCCTGTCAGAAATCACATTGATTTTTTTTTCAGTTCCAAATCCAGCCCTCCCATCAGAATCAGTAAGAAAGTAAACTGGTGCTTGAAATTGAGAATTATTTCTATATTTTCATTATGGAATGGTTAGCCTAGGTCTCCTGCAATCTTGCTAATTGTCCTTTCCGGCTGGCAAAAAAAGATGATTGCATTTGCCAGCATCTCAAAACATTTTTTTTCAATTTATAGCAAGTCCTCAATTAACAGTAGCACTCATTTCCAAATTCATTTGCTCCTCTGTTCCCAATGCAAATTGGCTCTATTGTAAATTCATGATTGGTGAACAATTCTCTGTGAGCTGTGTCGCAGTGCATCAGTTACAATGTTAAGTAGGTAAAAGCCAGCCCCACGCTACAATGCTTAAACAGGCGAATCTGGTTGAAATAAAACAGTCCCCTCAGTAAGAGTGACACAGCTGAATGATGCTTGATATTTGCTTTGACTCTGCTAAATAATACCTTAGAATTGCTTTGACTTTGCAGAAAAATGCATAAGATTTATTCCCACCTCAAGATGCAAATATTCACGAACAAATGCTGCTTTTGACAACACAATTGGTGAACCTGACTTCAGGGTCCAACTGAATAACCTCTTGGTGCATGTCCAATAAACAAGGTAAATAAAAAAATCCCCAAGGCACACATTTGTAAAATCTTTGCGATCAAATAAGATTAATTTGTAATTCTTCATCGTGTTCATGCATCTAAAAGAAAAAGCTGAAATATTGCAAAGAACTAGCATTGAAATTTCAGTTATGGTTAAATAAGCAATACTGCTGGTCTTACAACTGGCAGCCCAGTAATGTTGAGATTGAGCATTTTATTACAGCAGATTTTCACTTTAATGCAAATATCCCGAACCCCCCACTGCCAATCATTATACACACTGAGAATTTTGGTTTAAGTTAAACAAGCCGGATGAGCTCTGTTCATTAATAGAGGGAAGAACAATTGAAATCTAGTTCAACTGTGCTGTTGCATGTACCTTAAAGTGGCTGATCTTACTATTTTTGGCTAAGTCAGAGTTGCATTGAGGTTTTTGGAGGGATTTCCACTATGAAGTCTAGGGGATTTTCTCTCCAAATCGCATTAACTACTGACTATCTCCCTATGGCATCTGCCACGTCTGATTCTAGCACCACCTTACCAAGCACTGTACCCGGAACAACTTACCACTTAGCGGATAGTTTGGAGTTCATTGGCATCCCTAGCACTGGCACCATCTTTAAAAGCCTGTTATGTACCCAGACTGGCGTGGTCAGTCTGGAGCTGCCTTGCACAACTCCTGGATGTGGAAGCTGGGGATATTGGTGCCATGTTGTATGGACATGGACCTGGAGGTCCTCCTGGATGAAGCAGTACAGAGATGGGACTTTCTCTTTCTCCCTAGATCAACTGTAGAGGTCACAGCACCAGAACATGCCCACCTGGTCCTAGGTTGCCACCCAGTTTAAAGCACTCTCAGTGGTCTGGAGGAATATATACAGCAAAGTAAGGAGAAGATCAGTTACTTTGTGCAAGTCACCAGTGTAAGTGCCACTATCTTCCCTCTGAATTCTCACACTCGCTCTATCTCTACTACTGTACCCACCTCCCACTAAGGCTCATGTTTTATCACTGTCACTATTCCCTCACTCGCTGTCATCACCATGACCCCTGACACCATTATCCCTGTATACCTTCTGCTCTGTCAATTCACTCATTCTGAACACCTCCCTACCTGCACTGATAATAACAACTGTACCATTCACTTTCATCTTTTGTGATACCTGTGTCTATATTCTGGTAGGAAAGTAATCCCAAATAGGGTAGAAAGATTCAAGACCGTTGGTGGGTTGCCTGAAATTCAACTCCTGAACCCTTGTGTGGAGAACATCCTTAATGTGACCACCCAGAGTAGCTGACTGACTATTTCCAAAATAGTTTGAAACGTCAATTCTCCTGCTCCTCGGATGCTGCCTGACCTGCTGTGTTTTTCCAGTGCCACACTCTCGATTCTGATCTCCAGCATCTGCAGTCCTCACTTTTTTCTCCTGACTATTACCTTGAACTGGTATCAGAGGTTGTCCTTGACCTTCTGTGCAGGACTCAGAGTGAAGCCCTTGACTTCACTGAGGCCAGCTGATAACCATGGCAAACAAGGTTTCTTCCTTTATGCCTGTGCAAAACGGAATGGCGGTCCAAAGTAATATGAAGCTCGTATCTGCAGCTCAGAGACAAAGTGCAAAGAGGCAATGCAATGCAAGGCAGGAATGTTGTAAGGTAGGCCCAGAGTGAGTTAGCAATCTGACAGCGTGCAAACAGCCTGGAAATGCAGCCTGGTCCAGTCCATGAGCTAGGTGTGTGTTCCTGAGTGCTTGCTGCTGCATTACAATAACAGTTACCAAGAGAGCTTTAAAGTGCAGAAGTGTTTTGTCTGTGGCTCAGGCATGTGTCATGAGGTTGGCACATTAGATGCCAATACCTGTGGACATGGCATGTGTATGGTCAGAGCGCATGGAGATTCACTTCCCCAGGGGACTCACTTCTCCTCTTGCACTTTGTAGGTTTGCCAAAATCATTGGCACCTTATAATTTAGCTTATTCCACACTCAGTAATTTGCATTCATAGTAATTTGGGCAAAATCCCTTCCTACATCAATGTCATTTTACTTCTTTTGATTATCCATCCTTCAGCTACACTGCGTGATTGCCTGAACTCAGTGACATGAACTCAGACTAAGCAGCATAAAGATAGGTGTGGAAAAGGGAAGTGTATTCTTTTGAGGCTCTAGTGGAATACTTGTGTTTAAAACTACCTTTCCCACCACAAAAAGAATTCATATGGATCGCAGCAGCAACTAACCATGTATTGAGAAATGGGTAGCTATTCATTCTAAAGGACAGAATACAATCTGAAATGCCAAATGTGTTATTTAGTTTTGTGAGGGAGCTGTACAGTAATATTCTCAAGAAGAAATGAAGAAAACTCTTGCATGACTTTAATGAAAACTTGAGCAGATTTCTTCAGGATATAATCATTGCACTGTTCAACCAGACCACAGGTTATTTTTAGGCAAAGACATATTTTGAAAATATTTCATGCAGTAATCAAACACAAGCAAGTTATTAGTAATGCAGAACTATTAATGAAATGGTCTTTCTAACAGTAATTGGCAGAACCCTTTAGCACAGGTCAGGTATGATAGAACTGCACGATTCATTTTCATTACTGATTGTTTCCAAATGGTTGCTCATCGGCTGGAACTGGTACTTCCAGTCCTCAGGAACAGGATTTCTTGCTTCAGATAGCTGCTGGCAAATCAGAAGGTGGCAGTTCTCCAGAGGTTCAGGACAGAGGAGTACAACATCAGATCAGGATCAGGAGCATACATTGGAAACCTGGCTGAATGCCAATGGGCAGACCCCGACCAGACTGGGCATGAGAGGCCAATGGGATACTGGCTGGCTCTGAGGGTAAAACATTAAGGAAGCCTTTTGTGGGGCTGTTATGGTGGCAATGACCCCATCCCCCACCCCTTCTTCCAACCAACCTCCAAAAGGGGGATCTGAATGGATATCAATCTGTGGTCTACTTGCACATCTGTTCAAGTCAATGAAGGGGATGTGCCATGACTAGCCCTTGGGATCTATTCATTAAAAGTCAGGTGGTGGGGATTTGTCAGAGACCACTGTTGTGGAACAGAAGCTGAGGAACTTAATTGTGTGTATTGGGGGCAACATTCTGGGATACAGAGGTGATTCCAATTGTGAACGGGGTGGGAAGGAAATACAACATGAAAGGGAAAGGAGTAACATGAGATGAGGGGAGCCATGAACACAATTGTTTCCATGCTGGGGCAAAGTGCACTACTATATCTCCCAAATTGGCTGGGGTTGGGTAGGGTTTATAAAATAAGAATTTGAAGATTTAGATGGGTTCGGTGGAAAAGTGGGGAAGTTCAAAACCAATAGGTTAATGGCAGGG
Source organism: Chiloscyllium plagiosum (assembly GCF_004010195.1). Classification (NCBI taxonomy): domain Eukaryota; kingdom Metazoa; phylum Chordata; class Chondrichthyes; order Orectolobiformes; family Hemiscylliidae; genus Chiloscyllium; species Chiloscyllium plagiosum. Next base: position 17,023,780 of record NC_057724.1, read on the forward strand.
GCTACCATGAAGAGAATGTGTACCTTTGGATTTCACCAATAGGAAGAGGATGAGTCAGAGACCCACTGTGTGAAGAGTGACCACTGGTTCTTTCTATTGGGCAGTAAATAACAAATGCAAAATGGAGGGCAAAGTGGCTGTACCACACTTGTAGTCAGCAAGGCAAGCTGTGAAACCCATCAGAGGACAACGAACATTACATAGACACCCAGACTTTAAAGATGAAACACACCTGGGAGCTATATATGCTACATAGATCTTAGCCATTAAACCCCCTGTGTATAGTCTAACCCCTTACCCCAAGCTCTAATGACCATATTATGCAGCATCAGGAATTAATCCCACTAACGGCTGGGAAGATTCAGCCTAGTTGCCAAAATCTTTCATATTCCCAAAGCGTGCATGTACTGTAGGGGCTTGCTCACATCAAAACCTAGGACCATCAAACATTGTGAAGTGCCAAGGTTGGCTAGACTGGGCACCTTCCATGTTATACTTGTGATGGACAGAACGTTGCTATCACACCTGATGGTGAAAAGTGAACACATATCAACAAATGTGTTGTGCTATTTACAAAGTTGGATTACTTGTGCCATCTATAAGCCCTTACAAGAACTTCTTTCTTTCCCTCCTACTATGGGTCAGTGTAGTCCTGGGATTTGCAGTTGAGGTGGAGGAAGCCTATGCCACACTGGTGCCATTGGCCTGGGATGTTTTGGTGGGGTGATCAGACAGCACAGATATCCTGACTGTGTCCTGCCCAGACAGAGATGTGGCTTCCTTGTCTTGATTTTGATTTGATTTATTACTTTCACAAGTACTACGATACAGTGAAAAGTATTACATTGCATGCTGTCAGACAAATCATACCTTATGTAATTACATCAGGGTAACAGAATAATGCAGAATTCTTCAGGGTAACAGAAGAATGCAGTGTTACAGCTGCAGAGAAGGTGCAGAGAAAGATCAAGGGAGGGGTCTTTGATTATGTTGGATATCTTCCTGAGACAGCAGGAAGTGCACTTGGAATTAATAGATGGATGGCTCATTTTCATGATGGACTCATCAGGAGAACCTGTAAGGTGTTCCTGATGAGTAAGTAGGAAGTACAGAGAGCAGGAAGGGTGAGCAATTTGGGAAAATGGGGTAGATGATAACCACTGAGTGGACATGAAGCATGCAACAGCGTGAGTTGCAATTCATGAATCTTAGTGAGAAGCATGTGTAATGACAGAGTGAATGTTGGCACTGTGAGTGTGAGATCACAAGAAAATGGTAGCACTTGCATCTGTTGGGTGTCTTGAATCACCTCGGCGATAACACTGACCTAAGCTGCAATTTGGTCCAGGCAATCTTAGCTGGTGGTGTGTGCTCCTGTGTCAAAGGGACTGCCCTCCTTTCAATCATTCCATTCACCAAAACCTCCAGCTTCCTCTCTGTGAAGCAGGGAATAGGTCTTTCTTTCCTATGAGACATCTCAACGGTGAAAGCAGTCAAGTTACACAGTGTGAGGTGTAATTCCTGGCTTGCGACCAGGAGGCAGTGTGCAGCTGAGTTTTAAATATGATGCAATACGTGCACACTGGCAGTAGCAAAACTCTCTATCCGTCAGACTGCACAATTCCCAGAGAAAAGCTTGGTTGTATAATCAATGAGATGAGCAGCAGACATTTGCAGGAGGAAAGTAGCTGCAAGGCATGGTGGACCAGGCACCATGAATCTCACTCAATAAAACATTTGAACTATCAGTGCAAAATTACTTCTGTTTGTGTCTGTTCTTTATGCTTGTTGTTAAAATGAAATTAGTGATGGGAAAGTTCAGGGACAGAGTTATTTCCTTGATTATATGCACTGTGGTTCTTTAAACTGCCCTCTGGAAACCTATATTCGACAGTGTATCTGGACAGGACACTAAATCACTAACTTCTCCTGCCCTTGGATCTTGTGATGATGATGATATGGAACAATTGCCTTTTTACAAGTTAATGACCATGCAGCAATGGTTTGGAGGGTTGGGGGTGGGGGGAAGTAGGGGGTGGAATCTGTGAAATTATTGAGATACACACATCAAGTTATGATTGTCCTTTGCACTATTAAAAGATTGCTCCGGGCCAGAATGAAAGTCAGTTTTTATGATGTATACCAATTGGGACACAATCAGAAACAATGCGTTTTAAAAAAGACCTAATCGCGAACAACTTTCAAAACTTGGCTTTGCCTCCAGATGATTGACATATCAGGTAAATCAGGAGCTGTTGAGGTAGCTTGGGCATTGATAAAGCAAATGTACCTTACACAAACAGGAATTACATCTGCCTATAACTGAGATATTAATAAGGTGAATAAGTTTTCTACTTTCCCATGAATGGCCTAAGGATATGCAAATTAGCTGCTCTGAGTACCGTCACTAATATGTTGTTTCAAATGACACATGTCAGGACAAGATGTAACGGTAGAAATTTGTCTGGGAAAAAGTGGGATACTTTACCGAAAGTGGGCAAGAACTTATTTGCCACTTGCCATATTGAACATCAACCAGGACGTTTAATGATTGGCCAATCCGAGAACTGCCCTTTGCAGCACATTTTCCCTTGCAAGGCACTCAGGGCAAATATCTACAATGATTTGAATGAGAATGAACAAGGTATGATTTGTAAATTTGCTGATGACGCTATCATAGGTGGTATCACAGACAGTGAGGAAGATTATCAGAGATTGCAGCAGGACCTTGATCAGCTGGGGAAGTGGGCTAAAAAATGGAAATTGGAGTTTAATATAGATACGTGTGAAGTCATGAATTTTGGAAAGTCAAATCAAGGTAGGAGTTTCATGGTGAATGGTAGGGCCTTAAGGACTGTAGTAGAACAGACGGACCTTGGAGTTCAGGTGCAAGGCTCTCTGGAAGTGGAGTCACAGGTAGACAGGGCAGTGAAGGTGGCTTTAGGCACGCTAGCCTTCATCAGTCAGGGCACTGAGTATAGAAATTGAGAAGTTATGTTGCAGTTATACAGAATGTTGGTGAGACTGCACTTGGAGTATTGTGTTCAGTTTTGGTCACCTTGTTATAGGAAGGATGTTATTAAACTGGAAAAAGTGCAGAAGAAATTTTAAGTATATTGCCTGGACTCAATGGTCTGTGTCATAGGGACAGGATGGACAAGTTTGGACCTTTTTCTTTAGAGTGTAGGAGACTGAGAGGGGACCTAATAGGGGTGTATAAGATCATGAAAAGAATGGGTAGGGTGAATGCATGCAGTCTTTTTCCCAAGGTTGTGGAATCAAGGACTGGAAAGGATCATTTAGAGGGGAAAGAATAAAAGGGAACCTGAGGGGCAGCTTTATTACACAGAGGGTGGTACGCGTATGGAATGAGCTGCCAGTGGAAGTGTTTGAGGTGGGTACATTAACAACATTTAAATGGCATTTGAACAAATACATGTATAGGAAAGGTTTAGAAAGATATGGGTCAAGTGTAAGGAAATGGGGTTAGTGTGGACGGACATTTTAGTCAGCATGGACCAGTTTGGGTGAATGGGTCTGTCTCTGTGCTGTAGGACTCTAGGACTCCATGACTCTATGAACTGGCTTTGTATGCTCTACAATACTTGCTTATGGCAAGTATGACCTTCCAATTCCCAATGGTACAGACTGATCTGGCTCATAGTAACCACTTAGAAATGACTGCTTTGATGCCACTCAATGCATGATTGAAATATTCAGGGAAGAATTCCAAAACAGTAGGGAAAAAGAATATAGGATAAAAGCTTTCAAATCTTTGTTTAGGATTTCCTGTCCCACATAACATCAACGCAAAGCAAGGAAGCTGTACCGGTGCTGAGATCTTACAGTAACTGATGAATTGTTCAGAAAGGTGCAACTTATGAATGGAAAAGTAAAATATAACGGTGCACAAACTAAGGATAAATGAAAACAACTATTAAAACAGATACTCAGCATGTTTAATGCATAGCATAACAGAATGTGCATTGCAGGCTGGATGTTTGTATACTTGTGTGAAAATCCTTGTTATTTTTCAATTAAAAACAGTTCTCTTGGAAACATTTGTTGGAAAGATGTTCATATTTGCACAAAGAGTCTCGATTCATGATCCTATATTGCTATCACTTACATAGTTAAATCCTCTGGGAAAGTGTTAAAGTCAGTAGTGGTAGTATGTAAATCTCCCATTCCTGAAATTGATTTCCCTTGCAAAAAGTGTAACCATCTTTGTTACAGGAAGGAAAGAGGAAAAAGATCATTTTATGGGGGAGACTTTGTCTGCTGCCCATAACTTACAAGAAGTAGTGACTGTGTCAATTCTTCAAACCTTACAGTAATTTAAAAAAAATCATTCTGCCCTTAAAATAAACCATTCTGGACCAGCACATTGGCCGTCAGCCTGTTCCCATTTCTGTCAGTTAATGATTTCCTTGAACCAAATCAATAGGAATTGTGCAGAGGTCCCACCCGGTTGAATTATCCATCAATTTTCCTTTGTTCACCATGAGGAATATCTACTGTATGTTAACTGACTCTTATAAAGTTGCAATGAAGAAAGAGGTTTGCCTTGTAGGAAATTGTGGGTGAACTGTTGTCTCTTATCACTCCACAATGAAATGCTCCTCTGTGTCATCTAGAAGGGTGATAGACTTCATAAACTGGCATACTCCCCAGTGCAGCAACCTGCTCATTCCAGCCTCTGCCAGTTCTTGCTACTTGAGTCTCACTTAGTGCATTATTCAACATGAGGAGGCACAGGAGGCAGCTGTTATTGAACTGATTTTTTTTGGATCTTCTAAAGGAGAGGGAAGCAGTATAGGAAAATGCCCAGATTTTGCAATAAACAACAAACCACCTCTGCTTAATAGCAAAATAATATTACAATATAAAATATGCATTAGCCCCTCGAACATAACGTGAATAATCAATATTCAAAACACATGGGGAGAATCTGCATATCTCTAGGAGACTCATTCGTGGGGCAGCCAATCAGACAAAAATCATCCTTGTAATTTGAATGGAAGGGAATGGTGAGGAGTCGTTCCTCCAATCTCAGTTCTTTCACATGCAGCTACGAATCCAGGAGAGAGACAACCTGTGAATGGAGGGGCAATAGACAGGGTAAATCATTGATAACAATGAGTGAGTTGGGCAAACCGTTTGCCAAGGCTGGGGTCAGGTCTATCTTTTGCAAAGGTTGGGATTAAGGGCCACATTTGCCAAGGATGGGAGTTTTGTCAGCTGGGTCCAGGACATGGTGGGAGTGGGTTGTCTACTCAGGAATAAGCAAAGGTAGAGGGCAGTGTTGATGAGAAGGTCACTGCAAGAGTGTTATGGTGGGGAGAAGAGGATTGAGATTAACAGAGGACATGAAGCCTACAAGAGTGTTGTGAGGGAGAGGACAGGGAATTCAAGACAGTTGTGAAGGAAGGGGCAATGCAAAACGATTGAGGGAGAAAGGTTGCAGGTGGGTCATGGGGAAGAAAGGGACTTCATTTGGGATTGTGCAGCAGAAGAAGCTTGCAAAAAGGGTATGGTGGGAAAAGGCTGCTGGACTGTGGTGGAATAAACAGGTTGCAGGAAGGATGTTTTAGGAGCAGAATGTGCTACTGAATGGGAGATGCCACTGTTGTCTCCTGTGAGCCTTTGGAATTAACCTAAGGCAAAAAAGGGTTATGCTTTTCTGCTACTGGCATCAGGTGACCACCAGTCCTAATAGAGCTTAGTTAATCTGTCAGAACAGCACATAGATTTATGGTGTCCTCTCAGGTGGGGTATGATCTTTAGCATTAATACAAATTTGATGTCTAGTCTAACACCTCCTCTGGATGAGCTAGAGGGTAGAAGGCGTCATCTCCTTCACATTGGCACCTACCAATGGTCCCTTCTGCAGCCTTTTGCCACTTACCCATGTGAAGATGGCCCCGCAGATGTCCATGAGGTTTCTACTGTCCTGCTCACCAGCAGCTGGAGTTCCCTCAATCTCAGATTCTCACCCTCACTGGTGAGCTCACCTGCTTCTTGGCCAATGCTTGTGTCTGACAGGCTTTTCCAGTCTCAAGGGTCACTCTTTCAGATGCATCCTTCAACTCCACACTCCATAGAGTCACAATGAACCTGTGCCAGCAGGCAATGGCACTATAGGGACGGCACCCTTGAATCTGAATCTGCCAACTCACTGTAAAATGCTGAAGCTCTTGTAAGGTTACACTCTAACACGATTGTTGCTGAATTCAATCATGGTCTGACCTGCCTCCTGAATACAGCCCTGATATACCTCCTCAGTCTCTGACTTTTTATGGCTCTTGTGGACATTTACGAAAATTGGAATATGCTCATAAGTTCCTGTTAAATTGTCACGTTAGTTGTCTTAAACACTTTGTTTTCAGATCTGACGGCATTCCCACTATATCTTCTTCCAATCCTGTTCTTATAAAATCAGTGGACAGCTTTGTGATGTTGAACCACCCACTCCATCCAATTTCATACTCACACCAGTGTGCTTTCTAATCTTTTTTTCGACATTTTTCTGTGTAACATATTCCTGAGAAGGTTAGGTTCTTATTGAGTCAGATATCTTTAAGTTTGTTCAGGATGGTAACTACTTACATAGCTGTGATAGCAAACTTATGCCATATGTTCTGGGTTCTCTGCTTACTGCTATTACTGTACATTACACACATATAGTGGACCGACTGAAGTTGACAAGGTTACAGATGAATGACATTACATGGAGAGAGCAACCAAAGATGTGGTGGATACATTTACTGTGGAATGTCACCAGTCATGATGTTATATAACTATTTTAAATATACAGTGCCCATGTGGTCTTGAAATGTGCCATAATACAACATTCCCAAACAAATCATTTGCAAAAGAGCCTGAAAATCCAAGACTGAGAGAGGAAAACAGAAACGGAATGGATATCTTTCTGGAACTTTCCCCCAGTAGCATGACTGGAAATCCACTAATATACGTACATTACGCAAGATTTGCATAATTTAGTTTTGAATTGAAATTTCATACAGAGTTAATAGGATCACGTTCCATCATCAAGTACAGTGATGGATGGCGTAATTGACAGTGCTATCAAGCTACACTTGCTTTGCATTTATCTGCTCACTGACACTCAGTCTGGTTCCAGCAGAGCCACCTATCTCATTATAGTCTTAGTTTAAACATGGACAAAACAGCTAATTTCCAGAGTTGAAATTTAAGTGACTGCCTTTGGCATCAAGGCTGTATTTCACCTTGATGTCACATGGAGTGTAATATCAGGAAACATAGCAAAGCAAGAAACTACAGACACTGGTTGGGAAAATTCTCCACTGGTTGGAATCATATTTGGTAGAAAGGAAGGTTGTTGTGTTTGTTGGAGGTCAGTCATCTCAGCCCTGGGACAATTCTGCATGAGCTCCTTCGGGAAGTTTCCTATTCTCAATATCTTCATCAATTGCCTTCCCTCTATAATATGTCAGACATAGGCATGTTTACTGATGATTGCACAATAGTCAGCACACTTGTAACTCATCAGAACCTGCATCAGTCCATGTTCAAAGGCAGCATGACCTGGATAATATCCAGGCTTGGGCTAACAAATGGCAAGTAACATTCGTGCCACACAAGTACCAGGCAATGACCAGAAAATATAACCATTGACCTTTGCCAATTCCTCTACTTCCAATATCCTGGGAGTTACCATTGACCAGAAATTGTACTAGAATAACCATATAAATACTGTGACTACAACAGCAGTTCAGAGACTAGGGCTCCTGCAGCAAGTACTCATTTTCTGACTCCTCAAAGCCTGTCCACCATCTACAATGCAGAAATCAAGACTGTGATGGAATACTTTCCATTTGCCTGGATGGGTGCAGCTCCAATGATACTCAGGAAGCTTGATACCATCCAGTGACAAGCAGCTCACTTGATTGGCATCACATCCATAAACATTCACTCCATCTCACACTGTCGCTCAGTAGCAGTAGTGAGTCCTATCCACAAAATGCATGACCAGAAATGACCAATTATCTTTAGACAGCACCTTCCAGACCCATGACAACTGCCATTTAGAAGGACAAAGGAGGCACTTACATGGGAATACCACGACTTGAAAGTTCCCCCCCGAATTAGAATATATCACCCTTCCTTCAGTGTCACTGGGTCAAAATCCTCAAAGTCCATCCTGAACAGCCTTATTGGTCTATTGACTACAAGTGGGCTGTCAGTGGTTCAAGAAGCTAGTTCAACACCACCTTCTGAGTGGATCTCAGAATGGGCAATACATTCTAGCCTCACCAGTGATACCCACAACCTGTGAATGGATTTATCAAAAAAAAAGTGATGATGGCTACTTTATACCCAGCTATGATTTCACGTTAGTGTAATATTGGACAGGGTCTCAGAGCAAGTTAGGGTAAAATTGCCCTTATTATATTTATGGTGAGAAACACAGCTGACTTGGGAAAACAATTGTTGTGAGTGTGGCTGCCAATGCTTTGTTTAGTAAAGGTGATTTAAAACATCATCAGTTAAGCTGGAGTGTGCCTAATCATCAATTAAACATCCTTATTGGTGAGAATTGCACCCAATTTAAATTGAGAACAGTTGTAATTTAATGTTTTAATTATGATCCGACTTTTCACCAAAAAATGGTAATGATCCTAATTGCTTAAAGCATGTGAAATGTCAGCATCTGTGAAATTTGAATAAACACCATGTCATTTGTGAAAAATTCAAAAATTTGTGCCTGCAGGATAACAGTTGAAAAAAAAAGTTAAGAAATCTCAATGTAGAAAATAGGGGCAAGAGTTGACCATAGATCCTGATGAGCCTACTCCACCAATCAATTTGTTCGTGACCCCAATATTTTGCCTCAGTCCAATGGAAGCTGTTGCACTGGGACTTAGAGTCACAGAGTTGTATAGCACGGAAACAGACCCTTTGGTCCAACTCGTCTGCACTGGCCAGAGACAGATAGTTCTTCTATTATGCAATGGTTGCATTCTTGTTTCACCCCGCATTATAGAAAAATTGTGCTTTTGAAACAGTGCTTGAAGTGTTGGCAATTGCAGTCGCATTTCAGCCAACACATGTTTTAAAAGTTTGCACTTTAGAAACAATGTCACCAATTCATCAATCATGTTGTAACGAATACGCATTAATGAAATGTGTGCTGGAGCAGAACAACCTGTATCTCAAACTGACCTTGTCCCATTTTCCACATTTAGCCCATACCCCATTAAACCCTTGCTACTCATGTACCCATCCAGATGCCTTTGAAATGTTGTAATTGTACCCACCTCCATTGCTTCCTCTGGCAACTCATTCTAAACATGCATCTCCCTCTGCATGAAAAAAATGTCCCTTTTAAATCCTATCCCCCTCACCTTAAACTTCTGCCCTCTAGTTTTGGATTCCCCTACTCTGGGGAAAAAAATGGCTATTTACCTTATCAATGTCTCTCATGAATTATTAACCTCTGTATGGTCAACCCTCAGCCACCAATGTTACGGGGAGAAAAGGTCCCAGTGTACTCAGCTTCTCACCAGAGCTCAAACTCTCCAGTCCCAACAACATAGAGTCATAGAGATGTACAGCATGGAAACAGACTCTTCGGTCCAACCATACCGACCAGATATCCCAACCCAATCTAGTCCCACCTGCCAGCACCCGGCCCATATCTCTCCAAACTCTTCCTATTCATACACCCATCCAAATGCCTCTTAAATTTTGCAATTGTACCAGCCTCCACCACATCCTCTGGCAGCTCATTCCATACACTTAACACCCTCTTGCATGAAAATGTTGCCCCTTAGGTCTCTTTTATTTCTTTCCCCTCTCACCTTAAACCTATGCCCTCTAGTTCTGGACTCCCCAACCCCAGGGAAAAGACTTTGTCTATTTATCCTATCTATGCCCTTCATAATTTTGTAAACCTCTATAAAGTCACCCCTCAGCCTGCGACGCTCCAGGCAAAACAGCCCCAGACTGTTCAGCCTCTCCCTGTAACTCAGATCCTCCAACCCTTGCAACATTCTTGTAAATCTTTTCTGAACCCTTTCAAGTTTCACAACATCTTTCCTTTATGAAGGAGACCAGAACTGCACGCAATATTCCAACAGTGGCCTAACCAATGTCCTGTACAGCCGCAACATGACCTCCCAACTCCTGTGCTCAATACTCTGACCAATAAAGGAAAGCATACTAAACGCCTTCTTCACTATCCTATCTACCTGCAACTCCACTTTCAAGGAGCTATGAACCTGCACTCCAAGGTCTCTTTGTTCAGCAACACTCCCTAGGACCTTACCATTAATTG
>NC_057724.1:17034185-17062455 GCF_004010195.1 Chiloscyllium plagiosum
AGTTCTGTATCCAAATGGCTAGTTCTCCCTGTATTCCATGAGATCTAACCTTGCTAATCAGTCTCCCATGGGGAACCTTGTTGAACGCCTTACTGAAGTCCATATAGATCACATCTACTGCTCTGCCCTCATCAATCTTCTTTGTTACTTCTTCAAAAAACTCAATCAAGTTTGTGAGACATGATTTCCCATGCACAAAGCCAAGTTGGCTATCCCGAATCAGTCCTTGCCTTTCCAAATACATGTACATCCTGTCCCTCAGGATTCCCTCCAACAACTTGCCCACCACCGAGGTCAGGCTCACCGATCTATAATTCCCTGGCTTGTCTTTACTGCCCTTCTTAAACAGTGGCACCACGTTTGCCAACCTCCAGTCTTCCAGCACCTCACCTGTGACTATCGATGATACAACATACTTGCAAGTATTTTACAACATTCTTCGAACAACAGGGAGACCAGAATTGAACTCAGTTATGTAAGAGTAACATAACCAGTGTCCTGTACACCAAAAAATAGCTGGACACTTGTCTAAATGATGGAGAGTCTAATGATCTGCACTGCAGTAATTTGCCCTTCTGGATCTGGACCGAATCCAATGAACTAAAAGACATGGAAAGACGAACAGATTTAGATAACAACACTTTATTTCAGTAAGATGTATGTGATTTTCTAACTCAGATTATTAAACAAGAATGATGGGTCATAATTTACTTAGTTATAGCACACTTAAGGAAACCTCAGAAAGAGTGAACCTGTATTTAATTTAGAACACTGCTAAATACTACTGGGATTTTGTTCTGTTACTTGAAGAAGTAAAATCAGAATTTTTCAAAGGTCTGTTTTATGTAGGAAATTACCACCCAGCTGCAAATTCAACAGGTCATTTGTTACTTTACTGCTGATGAGGAGGTTACTTTAGGAGTAAGTACAGGCTCCCAAATTTACATAATCAGATTATTCATTTCCTGCATTTTCATGAACAAGCGATCAATTAATATGTAATTACTGATTGCTTACTTGCTGCTGCCAATGAATACTGATTGACTAAAAACCATCACTGTTCAAATAACTGGTTGACTTGAGTTGGGTCAAATTCATAAGGCTGCCCGTATGCAGAACAAATAGGCAGTCACCTTTCCAAATCCTCTTTAGAGATCCAGTGTAGGTGAAGTAGGCTGGAACAGTCTGATGCTCCCAGCAGACGGCTGGAATTTGATCTTTGGTAGCTTGTGTTCTGAGGTAAGCAACCACCTGGCAACTTGAACATAATTTTGTTCTCCACACATTAATCATGCTGATAATTTGTTTGAGCCAGAAGTCAACTGGGATTATGAAAATCATATTTCTTCATCAACAAAAATATAATTTTGCAAATTTGCTTTGATATGTGCTTTTGTTGTCTTAATTAAATCTGAGTTAAACTTCAAGTGCTCCATTATAAGTTATTTCTAAACATGCTTCCTTGGAAAGTAATTTATTGAATGCAGAATTCCAACCCACTTCTGATTTCACTGAAAACCAGACACTGGTTTTAAAGGGATTTTCTCAACAATATTTCCATTGTCCCAATATTTGAATATCATTCAGATTTGTTGGATATGGTTTTGGTTCCATGGGAACATATGCCCATATTGAATAAATGAATGTAAGAAACAGCTACACTGTGGTTACTCATGTGCATAGTCATGCCATAAACAGACATTAGGTTCATGATCATAATTCTTAACAAAAATGGGTTCATTATTAAACGTTAAATTACAACAGGTTTCAATTTAAATTGGCTGCACTTCACACTAGCAGTAATTATAAATTGATAATTTGTCACACTCGAGTGTCACAACTAATATTGAAATTACCTCTACTAAACAAAACATTGTCAGTGATACTCATGACAAATGCATTCCTGAGTCAGCAGCAGTGTCACTGATGTTAGCACACTGTAAATACTGTAAACTTAATTTTAGTAGGCACACAATGGGAGAGAGTATGGTGTTGATAAATCAAAAATGACCGAGAATAGTGTCTTTAGATGCACCACCTTCATTTACTTTAGGTTAGAAACTCAAAACCATCAGAGAATTAAATGTCTGAAGTGCTGGTTAGAATCTCAGGTAATTAAAATACATTTATTAACTCAAAGGCAGTTCATGTAAATGTGGGGCTCAGCTGGATTACCAGTTCACAAAAAGGAACTAGTTTCTTCCCAACACTTCATTCCATGGACACATCTCCACAAGCCAGCTTTGATCTGATATGCTTCCTATCCTCATCAGCTGGACGATCCTGAAACAACAACTGATAATTTCTTGGTTACTGTTATTGAGGAGCTTTCAATAACCTTTTAAGGATCTCATGGCCCGAAATTTACTTTTGGAATAACAATGCAATTAGAATATTCTGTACTCCGAGATAAATCACAGTGAGAAGACCACAATCACTGCACAGTCACATTTAGTTTTCCATTTTAAAATTAAATTTAACATCTGTTTTACCATTTTAATAACTTATAAGTCTGTGGTTTAAACTGAATTCATGTTGAGAAATAGAAGGGTATGATCCACATCCCTGTTATATTGTTGACCATCGGCTCAGTACTCAGTCCTTCTTCCTTACAGCATTCCCAGCATTCTTTACTCGATGCTTCATTGGCCAAGTCATTGCTGCACAGGGCTTTAACTTTAGTTTCTGGGAAAAAAATTCCCCTCTTAGTACCACATGCCACTCCCTAACTGAGAAGACAAGCAGATAGTCTGCACTTAAAGCTTCAGTTGTCATATCACTTGTTAAATATGATTTACTAGGTGACCTCCCATGGTGCTGCTCACTGACTTAGAGGGATTCTGCTTGTCTCAGTTGCAGCTCCTTCGGAACTAATATTTATGTTATTTCTTGTCTCATAACACTCCCTGTTACTTTGTATTATAAACCCTTCCTCTCCTGCCTTCCACCCAATCACAAAATAACCCTTTATTCATCATACAAAAGCACACCTTTACTTTTCACATGTACTCAGCTCTACCTCACTACCACCTTCCTCCTCTCCTTTGCTGTCTCTAAATGATCAAACTGCTTATTTGACAGCTAACACATTGGTGAATGGCAATTTCCTCCAGTTAAATATAGGGAAGTCTCAAGTCATTGTTTTCAGTCCTCATCTAATGACAATATCCCTTCTCCCAGCAGCACTCTGAGAATAAGCCAGTCTGTTTGCAATGCTGGTGTCAAGTTTGGACTAAGGTGTCAAAGTAACCTTATCTCATATCAATAAAACAAAGAACTGCGAATGTTGGAAAGCTGAGTGAAGGCAGAAAGTTCTGCAGAAACCCAGCAGATCTGGCTGCATCTGTGGAGAGAAACACAAAGTTCATGTTTGAATCCAGTGATCCTGCATCAGAAAGGATGCTGCAGACCTGCTGAGCTTCTCCAGCATTTTGTGTCTTTATGTACTCTTATTTCAACATTGGAACATAAATCATTTGGGCACAAGTAGGCCATTCAGCCTCTCAAGCCTGCTCTACCATTCTAGATCATGGCTCATCATTTACCTTAATTCCATATTCCCGTGTGATCCTCATATCTCTTAAGGCCATTAGTAACCAGTAATCTGCCAGTTTATTTCTCAAATATATTCAATGACTGAGCTTCCACAGTTCTAGGGATAGAGAATCCCAAAGATCTGCGATACTGAGTGAAGAAGTTCGTCCTTATCCCAGACCTAAATGGCCTGTATTCTGAGGCCATGACCTAGCTCCTGCACTTTCCAGGTATCCCTCTGTGTATCCCTTTAAGAATTTGTGAACTTCCTCCCATCCCTATACCCTAGAGAATACAGGTTCAGATTCCTCAACCTGTTCTCAAAGGTCAATCCCCCAACCCACTGCTGAACCTCCACTGTATTCCTTCTATGGCAAACTGTAAATATCATATTTTCTTTTGCACTTGTGATTGTGGTCTGAAATGGGAAAATGAGTGTTTTTGAATACCAAGGATTGTGCAGAGGATTATGACATCTTCTAAAAAGAAAGTCATCTACCAATCATTGTAAGTGCTGTTTACTCTGCTGTCTGTTCAACTCATGGTCAGAAGTCACACGACACCAAGTTATGATGACTTCATCTGATGAAGGAGCAGCGTTCCGAAAGCTTGTGATTTCAAACAAACCTGTTGGGCTATAACCTGGTGTCGTGTGACTTCTGACCTTGTCCTCCACAGTCCAACACCAGAACCTCTACATCATGTTCAATCCATGGCAGAGGTCAGTACAGATAAGCTGGAGGACGTTTCGACCAGACCACTGTCAGTGACAAAGGCCTTCTGTTTGCCAACAACTGTAGACAGCTCAACAACCTGTTAGTGTGAACAATTAATCAGAAGTCATCAAACCTCTGGAAAGGAAAAAGCTGTCCCCCACTTTGCAGTTAAAAGAAGGATGAAATTGAAAAACACTGAAGAAAGCCAGTTTAATTCCCTTCCTCAGCGCCTGTGAACTGGGGCTCTCAACCAGTAAAATATAAAGATGTTATAAGAGTGAACCAATTGCCATGGCCTCCTATAGTGAAAGTATCTGCAGAAGGAAGGTCAAGGAGCATCAAATCCTGACAAACCAAAGGGATCACCTTGGTGAGCCCTGTTAATAAGAAAAATCTAGTCTCCTTCCATGCATTTGTCTCCACCCATGACACCCCATTTTACTTCTGTGTTCATCATTATGTCTCTCTGTATGTGAGTACAGAGGAATCTCGATTATCCCGAATACCAACGATCTGAAAATCGGATTATCCGAAGGAGATCTCGAGGTCCCGATAGAAACATTACATCAAAGACGTGTTTCCAACAGTGATCGTGTCTTTTGTTTACAGTGATTAACAGGCACCAACTCCAAGTGACTGACCTCGCGCCCTCTCTCTCCTCACACTTTCTCTGGAGTTCTACAGAGGGGTGTACCCTAACACCCCCCCCACCCCCATTTCCCCAGATAATCTGGCCAACATTGTCCTGTACAGGGCAGAGATGGAACCTGTCAAAAAGTTGCGGTAAAACGTTGTGCGTGTGGCTATGTGCATGTGTACTATTTGGAGACTTACCCCACAAAGGCAGCAGCAGCAGCAGTCTTATTGTTGGTTTCCAGGCCGGCTGCTCCAGAGTGGGGGTGGGGGCAGTGCTGGAAGGAGATACAGAGCTGGCAGGGGGTGGGGTCATTTCTAGAAGGGGATGGGGCGGGTGGTGTTGGGGGGGCGGGAGGAAGCAGGGTTGGCTGGGGTTGGGGGCAGAGCCCTGTGCACTGTGTGCTGCTGCAGTCTTCTGATCGGGGAGTAGACTTTAAAATCTCTGAGTCCCAGAGGAAAGGCACTTAATCGATTAACCGAATAATCGATTATCTGAATGAAATAGTGCCCGCCCATCTCATTTGGACAATCGAGGTTCCCCTGTATATGCTGAGAGTTTAAGTGGGTTAGAGTTGCAGCATATAGAGCTATACGTTGATTATTGACCTGTAGCTGGAATCTATTTATTTACAATAAATAGTAATTCTGGTTAGGTACAGAAACTTAGTCCACGCTGTCAGCCTGCTCTAATGAACGGATAAATCAGAGAATTTTATTTCCTTTCATAAAAGCTTTAACTTTTGCGATTGTTCCAAGAATAGCATAGCTTTATTTCCTACATGCTACCCCAGTGAGTCGTAACAATTATACATATATATATTTCCCTCGGCAAGGACAGCAAAACTGCACATAATACTCCAGGTGCAGTCTCACTGAGCTTCAATGCAATTGAAGCTAAACATTGGCACTCCTGTACTTAAATCCTCTTGTGATAAACACCAACCAACATGCCATTTGCCATCCTAATTGTTTGCTTCACCTACATGTTGGCTTTCAGTGATTTATCAACAATGTTTCTCCAAGCAAAGTGGATAACCTCACTTATTATATTCAATTTTCCCACTCACCCAGCCTGTACAAATCCTCTTGAAACCTCTGAATCGTCCTTGCAAAACACATCCGCATCTAGTTTTATTGTCATATACAAAACTTGAAAATATTACTTGTCCGTGCAATCACCCATATTAGATGGGCCAGGTAAGAGGTGCACTATTTAGGGTAGGACAGATTTCGTGGGAAATTTTGGATCCATTAGAGGGCAGGGAAGGGTGGGTGTATGCCCAGGGTAAGGGGTTCTTGAGTGACGGAAGAGGCAGGGATGTATTCTGGAATGGGAAGGGGCAAATTCGGGTGTAAATCAAGAGCAGGGAAAGGGAGGGTCGGATCCAGAGTTGGGGGCTGATGTCAAGTTCAGAGCAAGGTAATGGTGTTGGGCAATAGGGAGAGAGAGGAAATTGCCAAGTCAGGTCTGGTATGCATGAGGGAGGTATAGCTAGGAGTGTGTGAATAACTAATGCGATTAGTTGGAAGTTGGAAGAAGGACAGCCAGAGGATATGATTTATTTGGATTTCTTTTGACAAGGTGCCACACAGGGAGGCTGCAAAATAAGATAAGCGCCCAAGCTATTATGGCAATGTACTGACATGGATAGAGGATTGGCTAACTGGTGGAAGGAGTAAAAGGGTCATTTTCAGGGTGGCAGTTGGTGACTAGTGGAGTTCCACAGGAGTCAGTGTTGGAATCACAATTGTTCATGATGTTATTTCTCTAAAATTTGAGACTTGGGAGTCCTGGTTTAGAATTCTCTTGAATTTAACATACAGGTTCAGTTAGGAGGAAAATGAAATATGAGCATCCACTTCAAGAGGGCTAGAATACAAGAGCAGAGGTGTAGGGCTAAGGCTGTATAATGCTCTGGTCTGACTGCATTTGAAATGTTGTGAGCAGTTTTGGATCCCATATTTAAGAAAGGATGTGCAGGCGATGGAGGGGGTCAGAGGAGGTTTACACGAATGATCTGGGAATGAAGGGCTTGCCATAGGAGGAGTGGTTGAGAACTCTGGGTCTGTATTCAATAGAATTCAGAAGAATGAGGGGGTATCTCATTGAAACTTACAGAATATGGAGATACCAGGATAATGAGAAAGTATAGAGAAAATGTTTCTACTAGTAGGAGCGACGAGAACCTAAGGGCAGAGGCTCAGAGTCAAGGGACAACTCTTTAGAACTGAGATTTTAGATTTTAGATTAGATTACAGTGTGGAAACAGGCTCTTCGGCCCAACAAGTCCACACCGACCCGCCGAAGCGAAACCCACCCATACCCCTACATTTACCCCTTACCTAACACTACAGGCAATTTAGTATGGCCAATTCACCTAACCCTGCACATCTTTGGATGGTGGGAGGAAACCGGAGCACCCGGAGGAAACCCACGTAGACACGGGGAGAACGTGCAAACTCCACACAGTCAGTCGCCTGAGGCGGAAAATGAACCCGGGTCTCTGGCGCTGTGAGGCAGCAGTGCTAACCACTGTGCCACCGTGCCGCCCACATGAGGAGGATTTTTTTCAGCCAGAAGGTGGTGAACCTGTGGAACTCACTGCTGCCAAAGATTGTGGAGGCCAAGTCACTGAGTGTACTTAAGACAGAGATAGGTTTTTGATTGGTAAGGGGATCAAGGGTTACAGAGAGAAGGCAGGAGAATCAGGTTGAGAAGCCCATCAGCCATGACCAAATGGCAGAGCAGACTTGATGGCCGAATTCTGTTCCTATATCTTACAGTCGTATGGTCATATTGTCTTACTCAGAAGTTCGACTATGTATTTAATAGTTTAGCTTCTCTTGAGCAACTATTTATTTAATTTCCTCAGCACTCTTCAAATTCTCCATTTTAAAATGGACACCTTCAAGGGTTTCAGGCACAGAAGAATTTATCAGAGCAATCGTTAATTTCTTGAACAATTCTTTCAGAGTGTGCTACAATGGAGATTTCACAGGATCTTCATGCACTACTCCCATCTACTCTGGAATAATGACAGACTGGCCATCGGAAAATCCAAGCCATTATGTCACCATTTTAAGTTGAATTTCAGGAAGTTTGAAAATTTTCTTTGTTCTAGAAATTCAATATTTTTTCTGTACAATGCCAATTTAATTGCAATGAGATATGCTATGCTGAACTATACATTTATACATTAAAATGACTGAGCAATCATCATAATCATCAAAACTCATCAATGAACCACATTCATTTTTGTGTTTTGTTGAAAAGACTTTCCTGAAATCATTTGAACAGCTCAATCTCTGACTTCATATCCTCTGACACAGAGGCCACTGAAAGGGAGTCCATCAAATCTAGACATGCATTTTCAAAGAGCAAACCACTTAATCTCACTTTTAACTCATACCCTTGTAATGTTTTTCTCTGTCTAAGTATTTACAACTCCCTTTTGAAAGCCATAACAGTAACTGATTTAACTTACTGACTTTTGCATTCTATTCCCCACAATCCCAATAAATTCCTTTCCTGGTTTCCACGCTAGCTGGTACAGTTTCAGAAGTTCACAATTTTCAAGGTGTTTTATTTTACACATTTGAAACTTCCCCTCGAAAGAAAGCAGCTCTCAATCTATCTGGTCTTGCAAATATCACTCTATCATCAATATCCTTTCAATGAACATGTTGCCTCTACTTCTCATTCTATTAGTCCATTTTATAATTAGGATTTCTACATTCTAATGACTATGATCGAGGTGCATTATCTAGTCATGATTTTGCTGTAACTTATCAAGACGTTCATCATTCTATTGTTTCGCTGATTTTCACTGCCATTCAGCTCAATGAGACTTCCCTCACTAGGTCCCAGTTTTACCGATGTGGTTACAGCTAAAGCTTCTCAAACAATGCCTTCTCTTTCCAACCCCATGTATGTCAGCCTTCACATGTAAGACCTTAAGAAATAGGAACAGGAAAATAGGTCATTCAGCTCCTCAAGCCTGCTCTCCCATTTAATTGAATCATAGCTGATCAGACATTCTTAAAAAGAATTCCAGAATCTGCACAGTGGAATCCTTGGCATACAGAATTCAATTCAATTAAAGTTAAAGGAAATGGCCTGATCTGTTGACTCTCATTTACATATTGCCTTCCCAATGCCTTGTGTTGAAAAGGAACTCTGTTTGGAGCTAGGCTCAGTAATATCTCAAGAAACCACATTTCAGCTGGTTTGGCAGAGCAGAGAGAGTAGGATATGGATACATTACAACCTTGAAGGATTGCAATCTCTCTCTCCCTCTGCTTATCCCGAATTACAAAGTTAATATTCACTGAGAAAGCAACTTTAAATAATAATTATTCACCAAGAACTCCAGAATTCTAATAATTTCAATTCTGCTAAGGAAACAAAGCTACATTTAACTAATGATGGACTCAAGTTTCACTCAGAAAATTTAAGCACTTTAAGAACTTTAAATTGCACTTACTTTTCTCTTCCTGTTTGTACTCGACACTTTACCCCTCTAAAACGATTTCCTGTCTTTCTGTGCACATGTTGATGCATTTTGTTACCTTCTCTCAGGGTTAGTAGGTAATAACTTCTTTTTTCGCACTCAGGGAAATCTTGGTAGTTAGCTTCTTTCTTTTCTTGCAAACAGTCTAATTAAGGAATGATCACTGCATGGTAATATTTGGTATGACTCAGCAAGAGCTGTTCCTAGAACCATGACCAATGGAAAGCCATAATCTCATATTTATCAGGTGCAGTTCCCTCTCTCTCTGCATCCTCACGCCATCTCTTATGCCTGCTATCCCTAGCAGAAGAAGCAGGCAGGTGGTGGTGGAAAACAAGAGTTCACTTTGGAACAAATGACTGATGGAATTTTTTTTCTATACACAAATAGATGGCTGGATCCTGGGCCTCCTTAGTCTGTGGTGCTTTGCATCCTGAGCACTTCCCCATCTCAAGCCCTGACGACATCAGGCCCTTGTCAAGCAACATCTTGATGTTAAAATTCTCATTCTTGATTTGTGTTTCTCTGTCTCTCCTCATCTCTCTTAAGTTCCTCCAACTTAAGATTCCTTTGAAGTGTGTATGCTCCTTTAATTTCTGCCCTTAGGGGACTTGGGTCCCAAACTCTGAATCACCCTCCCTAAATCCCTCTTCCTCTCTCCCTCTGTCCCCCTTTACAATATATCTTAGTGGCTAAGCATTGTTTGCCTGACCTAATGTCTCCTTTTGTTGTCAGATTTGCTTTCTAATGTTCCCATGAGATCTCTAATGTTTGATGGAAGAGCATAGATTGGAAACGTTCCTGCTCTCTCCTCTGATATTACTGACCTGTTGTGTTTTTCTGCTTTAATTACAGATTGAATTTTTCCGTGGCACTTAGCGTGCAGTACTCAGAGTGACTCAATTCATAGAGGTTCCTGTACTCGCTCCCAGATTAGTTCTTGTGTTTCATAATCTGCTGGGAGCTCTGTCCTAATCTCTTCTTTCTGACTTTGTTTCCTGTATTACCTCCGTTTATCACTCCTCTCCATTTGACAGTTATTTGACAAATTACACACCTTGTAGCCTGGCTGCTTTTCTTCCTTGCTTTACTTTTGTTTCCATCAACAACACAATACAAGAAGGTGGTGGGATTAGCAATCAGTTCCAATTCTGGAGGATTTATGTTACATCTTAACGTTAGTAGTCACTTTGCATGCTCATCGAAACCTGGTTAAAGTAATGACTGATAGGATTCTAATTAATTGAAGTTGGCTGATCTGTGCCCCATGTAGGAGACAAGACATTGTCTCCATCACAATGGAAGAGCTAGTTTTTGCTTTGGTAGAGCCCAGAAAGTCCAAGTTTTCCCCACCCAACATTGACATGCAAGTTTTAGATTGCTTGTGATATTTTTAATATCCATTTAATTTTTAAAAAATCATAATACAGTGTAACTATTCTACGATTCTGAATGGCAGAATTAGAAATCAAGTCCATTTAAGGCTCAAACAGAACAGCTCCCGAGGTGACCGAAGCAGGTAATGATATTGAAGTTTGCATTTCAGAGCTGAATTTTATGGGAGTTTTATGGTACACTGGTTGTACCCGCATCTCAGGGCCAGAAAGTCCAAATTCAAGGTTCGCCTTGAGGTAATGGCATACCACAGTTAAACAGGTTGGTTCAAAATGTTAGAACAGCTCAGTTCTTCCCAGTCTGGTATTGACTTCTGGAAATGGAAAGTGCGAAGTTATAGATTTAAATTTAAGATTTAGATTTAATAAACACTGACAAATCTCAAAGTATTTGGCTGACCAAGTCAACATATGGATGCCACTGTTTAAAACAGTGAGAAGTAGCTAATTTGTTTGTTTTACTTTAGAGAATTCACCCACTGGTTGAGAATTTATAGAATTTCTCCGTGGATCGATGAAGGCGGCAGGGCAGGCTGAGAAATTGAACCAAAAACCTGAGCTTTATGTACAAGATCACAGACTATAAGAGCAACGATTTCACAATGAACCTCTACAAAACACCTTATCAACATCAGGAGGATTACTGTATTCAGTTCTGGGCACTGCATATTAGGAAGGATGTGAAGGAATTAGTGAGGCAAAGCAATGAGAATTATAGAGTCCCCACAGTGTGGAAACAGGCCCTTTGGCCCAACAAGTCCTCACCATCTCTCAGAAGAGTAACCCTCCCACCCAGACCCACTCCACCACATTTAACCCAGACTAATGCACCTAAGTCTACACATCCCTGAACACTATGGACTATTTAGCATGGCCACTTCACCTAACCTGCACATCTTTGCACTGTAGAAAGAAATCAGAGCACCTGCAGGAAACCCACACAACCACAGGGAGAATGTGCAAACTCCACACAGACAGTTGCCTGAGGCTGGAATCGAACCCAGGTCCCTGACATTGTGAGGCAACAGCGCTAGCCACCGTGCTGCCCTGAAGCGAGGATGCAGCAAAGATTCACACGAATCATTTGGTTTCTGAGGGGCTTCAGTTACTGGATAGATTGGAGAAGCCGAGTCTGTTTTGCTTAAAAAGATAAAGAGGAGATTTGACAGACATTTGCAACATTACAGGGTAGACAGAAAGAAATTCTTCCTGTGGCAGAAGGGTTAAAAACCAGAGGGACTGATTTAAAATAATTGGCAAAAGAAGCGAGTCTGCCTTAACAGAAATTTTTCTTCAGACAGTGAATGCTTAGGAAATGGAATGACCGATGTAAGAATCTGGTGGAGGTAGATTCAAATGACTCATCCAAAAGGGAATTGGATAATAAGTGAATAATAATAATGTGATTGGTAAAGACCAAATTGTGAATGGAGAACATCATCGAATAGAACAGAGAAAAACACAGAAGCAACAAGAAAAGAAAATTAACGAATGCATGCCTTAGGTAACAAATCTAAGAGCTTGACAGTCAAAAAAGAGGTGACTGACATGAAAAATATTAAGATTTAATGATCCTGCAAAGCTAGTATTTTCAGCACTATTGATTTATATACAGTGATTGATAAAGACAAGTGTTAGAAATCATCACCAGATTCTTGAATCGATCTCACTTTCATTTAATTTTTTTGCAAATAAAAAGAGCTTTATACATTATCATACCTTAGCAAGATGTGAAATGATCATTGGTAAAATGATATGTAGCTTGTTCAATTGTAATTCAATATCTTACTTCTACAGATTGACTGGCATAAAAATTTTAAGTATTGAACTTAATGTATTATTAAAATCACGGACTTCACAGTTTATTGCAAGATTGAATCATGTGATTTGCTTTTCACAACAAAACAGCATCCATAGGTTATCTATAATTAAGGTAGCAGGGCCTCCTACCTTTCCAAGCTTTTTCCCTCCCCCAGCCCTTCTGGCTGTGTGCATAAGTGACATTTCTTCATGAGCCAGCCGTGGTAAATGAGTGTTGGTTGATCAATTTTGTCATGGAGGCAGCAATGGTACAGCCTGAGGCTTATTATGTTCTCACCTAAAGTTTACACATATGCACTTTCTGGACAGAATTCAATAGCTACCACTGCTTATCTCCCTCTGACATATGGGTCTAAAGACCGATTGCAAGACAATTTCATCATTGGCCTAACTGCCCTGTTTCCTCAACACAGACAGGATCTCAGATCTGGAAAATTCCTGCAGTCAAGTACTCACTGGATAAACACACCGAACCATTGGGAGTGACATACAAACAGTATTTACTGAAGTGAGGAACGCTGAATCTTTGCATATTAGCATCTTGCAAGGGATCAATTAATTCTGATAATGTTACTTCAGCTGTAATTATTTTGAAACGTATAATTCTGTAAAAGCTACTCAGCAGCCAGCGTGCACGGTGTATATTTTGAAAGAGGAAGTGGGCTGAGAAGGGGAACATTTCACTGGCCTCAGCTATCCTTAGGCCCTCTTTTCAGTCAGCTTGACGTTTCTGCTTGCACCTTCCAATCCCCTTGTAGGAATCAGCCTCAAAAGGACATGGCGATCAGTGTGTCCCAGTTGTCAGGTCTTGATGTCCTTGTAGTAAAGGTATGAATGTGCAGAAATTTATGATCCTGTGGCCAGTTCACCGTATAAGTCTTTGGCATATGGCCATCATCCATCTGATGAACTGCTCTTACGACCTTGCAGGCTTAGCAAGGAGTGTATGCTAATGGAATTAGAATGCTCAAGGTTTCAAATTGATAACCTTGTCCTGTCAAGAAGACGTTGAAAATTTATCTGAGACAGTGAAGATGGAAATGATACAGCTTTTCTCCTGTCCAGTGCATATTGTCCAGGTCCCAATAATACAGAGAACTGTGGTGAGGATGCAGGTTCGGTCAACTCACAGTCTGGTGTTCTCAGTTTGGCTGCTGCTGTTTTCATAGTCTCTCAATTGGCTCGGATAGAATGGCTGTTGATTTCAGCTTCAGGGTTACAGTCTGCTGGTCTCGATATGTGAAGCTATCACGAACCAGCAGTGTCAAATGACCAAAGCTGGTGGATTGGTGTATGATAAAATTCCTGAAATTGCATTTGTCTTCCTGATGCTGACGTTCAAACCAAACATTTTACTGGAATGAGAGAGTCAGTCTATTTGCCTGTGTTCCTTGGTATGGAAGCACCATCGGTCTAGAGCAGCTCTTAGGTGAGGGCTTGCTTCACTTTTGTTTTGGATTACAGGCTGAACAGTTTGCTGTCAGTTCTGCAATGTAAGTCATAGAGTCATAGAGATGTACAGCATGGAAAACAGACCCTTTGGTCCAACCAGACCATGCCGACTATGTATCCCAACCCAATCTAGTCCCACCTGCCAACACCGGGCCCATATCCCTCCAAACCCTTTCTAATCATATACTCATCCAAATGACTTTTAACTGTTGCAATTGTACCATCCTCCACCACTTCCTCTGGCAGCTCATTCCATACACGTACCACCCTTGCTGTGGTTGATATGAAGATGTATGACAACACCATACAGCTGAATGCACCAAAATAGTGTTAATTGTAGAACACTTAGCCAATCTGCAGATCTCAAAGTTTTCTGATGTTGCCCTGTAGCTGACCTTACTCAATTATGTTGTCTTTGAAATAGGGGATCACATTGAGTAGCTTCAGTGGGCAGTCAATTTTCTCTAGCAGCTTTAACAGACTGCCTTTGCTCACATAGTCAAATGTATTAGCACTGGGATTTGGGGTGGATGAGCTCAGATTGAATCAGAAACTTTGAAAGTCTCCTCCATTGCGAGTTCAATCTCCAATTCTGCCATGAAATGCAGGCTTTCGAAGGTGCCTCTTACTTCCTTACCAACAGTGTTCTTTCTAGAATGCAAGTGATGTTCCATCCATCCATCCATCCAGCTGTTGACTTCCTCTGCCTTTGTTTTCAAGAGAACTATTTCATTTACTGATGGGCCAGTTGTTATTTTGATCCCTTAATTCATGCTTCCAGTATTCCAAAGGAAACCAGGATATTGTCACAAGTCATCATTTGTGCACCACCTAGCAGTCTGTTAGGCTTTAAGCAGCTCTTAGTGCCATGATGTCTCAAAGTATGTTCCACTCTGCTTCTGCACTCTGTGAGCAAGAAAATACATGCATTTATATCACATTTAGCACAACCATAAGTTATTCCAAAGTGCTCTGCAGGCAGAGTGTGGTTTTGAATGGCAGTCACTGTTGTAATGTAGGAAACATGGCTGCCAGCTGAGTAGGTTTGCCCATAGTGAATTAGTTGATCGAACGGTGTTGCTGGAGAGACAGTACAGAGCTCCACTGCTCCTCTTTGTATAGTGTTATTGGATCTGCTACGTCTGTCTCAGAGGGTAGACAGTGGTCTCCTCTGAAAAAATATTGCTTATGAAGCATTCCTTCGGTACTGCATTATGGACACAAGTGAAGGCATTTGGATGCGTACATGAATAGGATGAATTTAAAGGGATATGGAGCAAATGCTGGCATATGGAACTGGATCAGGTTGGGATACGGGGCTGGCCTGGACGTGTTGGACTGAAGGATCTGCTTCTGTGCTGTATAATTCAATGGCTCTAAGTCATGGCGTCGAACAATTTGAAACATGAACAGCACCACTGAGCCAAGCCTGATGGCTGGATATGATCATTTGTGATGAGAAATCACAAGAAAATTATGCAAAACTGCAACCTTCCTCAGTTGACCTTTCAATTTATCAATTCCACAATAGAACATTAAATTGAGATCGAGTGAATTCCTATCATTTTAAATTATTTGGTGAACTTCACACTCATTAAATTGAAGGATGGCTGTGTTCAGAATGGAAATAATTTCTGTTTTCTAACATTAGCTGATGTCAGAATCATGTAATCCAAGGTCAGGAACAGAAGGAAGCAGATGAAAAGCTAACATCCCAATGTAAACCTGAATGGCTATGCCTAAAGCCCAATTTATACATATCCTGCCAAAATTTCATGGTTAAATGCACTGCCTGTTGTGCTGAGTTTGTATGGACGAGGATGATTTTTTTGACTTAATTCTCACTCTCTAATTAGTTATGTTATCTCAATTGGGATACCCTGTGGAGCTGTTATAATTGGCCTTGCTGCTCTTGGATCAGGCAGACAAGCTGATATCAGTAAAAAAAGTAAATACAAAGCTGTTGTACTCGCATAAAGATCCAACCGCTCTACCAATATCCTACAGGGAAAGAGACCTGCCATCCTTACCCTATCTGCTCTGTGAGAAACTTCGGTATTACTCATGGCTGACTCTTAACTGCCCTCTGAAGTGACCTAGCAAGCTACTCAATTGTAACAAATCCCTCATGAGCTGATATAGTCATAGTTCTGGGAAGCCTGTTATATAAAGCCAGAGGGTCCTCGGGGAGAATGAAAAAGAATTGTTAGACATTTCAAACAAATGAGCCACTTGCAAGTAATTTTAATGATTTTCTTGTACATATTTTAAAACATCTCGATGGTGTTACAATATTTATTTGCAGAAACTCAGTTTCTGAGCAGAAGGATTTTCAATTAATGTTTATAGTGATCCGATAGGGTTTTTAAAAATATAATTACAAGATCATGCTTGACTCAGTGGGTAGAGTTTTCCAGGACTGCCTGGAGTTTTATAAGGGCAAATTGGAAACTTAATTGGGTGGCAGGCAAAAGTTCAGTGTCCTAACAGCAGGTTAAAGTTTTGCTGTTAAGCTCATGGAGCATTTCAGATGGGTCAGCTTTCCTGATCAACTGGGGACCTGCTTTGCATTTGTTATCAGATCATAAATGCTCATTAACACCAAGGCCCACTGGAATTACATTGACTAACAACATTCACAAGTGCAAACATAAGTAACATGTGTGTCTCCAAACCTGACTACATGTAACTGGTGGGAGAAAGTGAGGACTGTAGATGCTGGAGATCAGAGTCGAGAGTGTGGAGCTGGAAAAGCACAACCGGTCAGGCAGCATCCGAGGAGCAAGAAAATCAACGTTTCGGACATTCCTGATGAAGGGCTTATGCCCGAAACGTCAATTCTCCTGCTCCTCGGGATGCTGCTTGACCTGCTGTGCTTTTCCAGCAACACACTCTCGACTGCGTGTAACTGGTGGGACAGATTATTTCTTCCAAGCCGCAGTGAGTACAAACTTTTTCAGTTACTTGGCTCCTTCATAGCCAAGCCATGCCTTCTGCAATTGCTTACAATGTTAAGGCTAAAGCTTCTCCATGTCGCTCATGAGAATTTCCAGTCATAGGCAGACTGGCTTGTTGCTGGTCAGCTCTGACAGTGTTGGGGATGAAGCCTGCCTAAGCCAACATGACTGACAAGGTCAGGCAAGTGGGGCTAAATTCAAAATAGGGAACAACTCAAAAAGTTATCTTTTGTTGATCAAGGCAGTGTCCTTAACCAAAACAAATCTTTGGGGGAAAGCTATTAGATCTGTCCATTTTTCCAGCTGTGATGAAAGGTCAGTGATGTCATGGTTCATCAGCTGTTGTAGCTCCTTTCATGTTTTAACTATGACCACCTGATAGATAGAGGGCGAGAGAGGTAGCTCCATCATGGAGCCAATGGTGCTGCTTGGGTAACTGGCACACAAGGCATCTGATGGAGCTAGTGTTCTGTACTAGCAAACTTACCATTCTAAATCCCAGTCATAGGAGAATGGAGCATAGTGTAGTCAGTGGTACATACCCTGACAGAGTACAGCAAATCATACACCCTATGGAGGCATGTTCTCTCAAGCTGCCCATGATCACTGAGCTCTGCAGTGCCCTCTTTCCAAGCTGCCTTTGTCAATTGGACTCTTGTTTCCATCCATAGGGAAAGGGTCTTGTTTTCTCTCCTGGACAGTCTTCAGGAGAAACTTCGGGGGGGCACGGCTAACATTTGGTGTACCTTTTGCCAGGTTCTGACATTTCCAAGGTTGGGTGGGAGGGGATGATGTGCGGAGCTTGGCTGATGCTCTTGGGTTATGGAATGAAGTGCCTTTTAAAATGTGCTCTCCAGGGGTTTCAGCCTGGAAGATTTTAATGGGCTTCAAAACCTTGTGTCTGTAAAATCTGAGTTTTTACCCACAATTGTACCTGCAATGAGCTGAGAACAAAATAGTTGTGTGGGAAATCCTGACTTGCTCCCAAGTGAATTCCCTCCCGCTTTTACACTTCCTACCACACAAAGTTCTACCCAGCTTTTTCTTGTATAATGCTTTACTAATTCCTTAGTGGTAGTTCTTTCATGTCCTTGATCCACCTGTTTCCTGCCTCTTCAACTGTGACTTGACACTGGTTTATAAAGATGGAAACACAAGATATCAGACTGAAATTGTAATGTAAATGTGCAGATAGAAACCTTTGACAGGCAGACTATAACACCTGAGATTTGGAGGACTTGACATGCATGACATTTGTGAATGGTGTTCTATCACTGTTACAGTTAGAAAAGATGATTTGAATTCTTTTTTTCTTCCTCTGTCCATAAGCAGAGGTCTTTGTTTTTTCCAAACCAGGCAGAATTAAAACAGAATTAAAAGTCAAACAACACCAGGTTTATTTGGAGGAGACGTCACAACCAGTATCATTCTGGTCGAAAGGTACTCACCTTGCCTTTAGTCATTCTCCAGTGTAGATAGAGGCTTTAGTCAGTCAGCTATGCAGATGTAAAGTACTACCAAATCCGGGTGCAGTTCACACAAGATAAGCTAACTTGCAATGTCTCTGACATCCCATGCGTTGGTAGTATCTCTCTGAAATGTTAGTATGGCTTTTCAGCATGGAAACCTGTTTTTTTTTTTACATTGTTACGTTATTTACACAGATGGACCACATATTATTAGTCTAAAAGTATACATGGATCGTCAAATGATCATGATTCATGAGGTCACAAATCAGTATTTGCAACACTAAGATTCCAAACTGCAACATTGAGTTTATCCTTGACATGACTAAATATTACACAGAGAAGTCTGACAGTATTGGCAACTTTAAATGTGATACCATGTTGCATCTAAATGATGATGCCCAACCTAGGATTGACACCATCCCCACCCCATTAAGGGCAGTATACACATTCAAGATCACCTCAAACTGGATTTCGATTCCCTGGTGTAATTAACATAATCCAAAAGTCAAGCACCATGTCGGTGCAATTCCATTACTTGTGTTTGAATGAAGATGAGCTATACTTGTATGTTTAGATCCAACATGACTGAATTATTCATAAAGGCATTCAGACAAGATTCCTACCTGGAAAAGCTTAATCCCAAATTTTCAGATACCAAGCATTTCTTCAAGTTCAAACCCAGGAATGGATATCAATCCATACATTTTCCCTTGAAACATGATTGAAGACTGGTAGAAGATCTTTTGGTAGAAACAGTTTTCCTAAATTGCCAACTGGATTATCAATTAGCCAGGATTTTTTTTAATTTCAAAAACAAACTTTATTCATAAAATTATTTGGGTCTCTTTACAATTGGTCATGCCATTCTTGTGCACACATTACATTGCTTTACATACAGAGATCAAAATTTATTTTTCCTATATACAAGTCTGTACATTTACTATCCAGCTCTTCTGCTGAGGAGTCAGCGGAGCCCAAATGACTGCGTGGGCCCCCTGTTCTTCTTAGGCAGGCAGATGTTACACGGTGTGTTTCCCCACTTCACCTTGGCGGCAGCTGCCCCAAGCTTCAGTGTGTCCCTCAACACGTAATACTGACCTTGGAATGTGCCAGTCTGCAACACTCAGTCGGGGTCAACTCCTTCAGCTGGAAGATCAACAGGGGTTTCGGACCATATAGAGAGCATCCTTCACCAAGTTGTTGATCCTCAGGAGCAGTTGACGTTCGTCTCGGTGTGCGTCCCAGGGAACAGACCGTAGAGCATAGAGTCTCACGGGACGAACCTTGACAAATACCACTGCATTCCTCTCCAGACTTCTTCTGCATAGGCACATTCCAGACGGAGGTGTGTGACAGTCTCGTCCCCCCCGCAGCCGCTTTGAGGGCAGCGTGCGGTGTGGATGAGAGTCCGGGCGTGCATAAAGGATCTCACAGGCAGAGCCCTTCTCACCACCAGCCAAGCCATGTCTTGGTGCTTGTTGGAAAGTTCTGGTGATGAGGCATTCTGCCAAATGGCTTTGACAGTCTGCTCAGGGAACTACTCGATAGGATCCACCCTCTCCTTTTCCCGAAGGGTTTCAAGGATACTACGTGCTAAGCACTTCCTGATGGACTTGTGGTCAAAGGTGTTTTTCTTCATAAACTTCTCCACGAAGGACAGGTGATACGGAAAGGTCCAACTACTCGGAGCGTTCTGCGGCAGTGAGGCCAGGCCCATCCTTTGCAACACCGGGGACAGGTAGAACCTCAGTACGTAGTGACACTTGGTGTTTGCGTACCGGGGATCCACGCACAGCTTGATGCAGCCACACACAAAGGTGGCTATCAGGGTGAGGGTGGCATTGGGTGTGTTTTTTCCCCCATTGCCCAGATCTTTATACATCGAGTCCCTTCGGACCCGGTCCATCTTTGACCTCCATATAATTTGGAAGATGGCCCGGGTGACTGCAGCGGCACAGGTTCTGGGAATAGGCCAGACCTGTGCCAGGTATAACAGCAATGACAGTGCCTCACACCTGATGACCAGGTTTTTTCCCGCGATGGAGAGCGACCGTAGCTTCCATCTGCCCAGTTTCTGCCTCACTTTGCTGATATGCTCCTCCCAAGACTTTGCGCACGCCCCAACACCCCCCCACCCTGAACCCAGCACCTTCAGGTGGTCAGTCCTGATGGTGAAGGGGATCGAGGATTGGTCGGCCCAGTTCCCGAAGAGCATGGCCTCGCTCTTGCCTCGGTTTACCTTGGCCCCCGAGGCCCGTTCGAACTGGTCACATATGCACATGAGTCTGCGCACGGACAGCGGATCCGAGCAGAAAACGGCGACGTCATCCATGTACAGGGAGGCCTTAACCTGCAGGCCCCCACTGCCAGAAATAGTCACCCCTCTCAGGCTCGCATCCTTCCTGATGGACTCGACAAATGGCTCTATGCAGCACACAAACAAGGCAGGAGAGAGAGGGCAGCCCTGCCTGACTCCAGATCTAACTGGGAAGCCCTCTGCTTCCCACCCATTGATTGAGACTGCACTGACAATGTTGGTGTAGAGCAGTCTGATCCAATTGCAGATTCCCTCCCTAACATCTCTCATATACGTGTGTGATATCCTGTCAAAGGCTTTCTCCTGGACCAGGCTGATGAGGCAGTTGTCCAACCCTCTGTCCTGCACGTAAGCGATCGTATCCCTGAGGAGTGCGAGACTCTCAGCGATCTTCCTGCCCGGCACAGCACAGGTTTAGTCAGGGTGAATCACCAACCCCAGAGCAGACCTGACCCAGTTGGTGATAACCTTTATCAAAATTTTGTAATCTGCATTCAATAATGAGATTGGTCTTCAATTTCTGAGTTCCTCCCTCTCCCCCTTCCGCTTGTAGATGAGTGTGATGATGTCTTTCCTCATGGATTCACTCATGGTACCTGCCCGAAGCATACTGACATACACCTCCAGCAGGTCCTGGACAATCAAGTCCCACAGAGCGGAATAGAGCTCGACCGGTAAGTCGTCACTTCCGGGAGTTTTATTCTTTTTGAAGGACTCGAGGGCCTTGGTCAGCTCATCTCGAGATAGCGGCTTGTCCAGCCTCTCCTGTGTTCTGTCATCTAAGACCTCCGTGATAGAGGACAGGAACGACTGGGAGACCCAGCAGACTGGTGGGAAACAATAAAAGGAAACATCAAGATGTTCTTTATCCTCAAAGGTGTTCAGGAGGCAAAAGAGACACGGGGAAAGCTGTCCCAGCTCCAGGAAAGTATGCAGAACCTGCTCCTGCTGCAGACGATGGGGGTCAATGTCACGGAGGACCTCAAGGAAGCTGTCGGTTGGCTTCAAGTCATACAGATTGGCATAGAAGCATTTACTGATCCTCATGACGTCAGCCTGAGATGACGTTATCGAGCCATCTTCTTCCTTCAGGCTGCTGAGCACGGAGCTTTCTTTGTGCACCTTCTGGAAGAAGAAACGTGAGCACGTCTCGTCCTGCTCCTAACGCCAATTCAGGTACCATCCAACCTCAGAGCTATGGCCTCAGCAGCCGCTCGCAGCCCTGGCCAGGGCATTCGCAACACAGTCAGGGTGACTATGAAGAAGGTGGAGGAGCACACACTGGTCGATCGGACGGTGTTCGTGAAGCAGATTTTTCTGGAGTACTGCAGGTTCGAAGCAGCAGACGTGTACTGCCTGCAGGATTTCCCTGGGGCATGCTATTTCGACGTGACCTTCAGGAGCGTGAAGAATTGCGAGCAGCTCCTGAAGGTCTTCAAGGAGAAGGAAGGGGAACATCTGTTCTCCATCTTGTCGGCGGTCCCGTTGTGTGTGCTTCCTGTGCAGAGGAGTCGGGTTGTAACAATCCACATGTACAACCCCCGCGTCCCAGCAGCGGATGTCCTGACCTTCCTGAGAAGATACGTCCAGGTCGAGGGAGAATGTACCGATGTGGTCAATCCTTTCGGGATCTGGCCCAGTAAACGACAGGTCAGGGTAACCCTGAGGGTCGATGCCAGTGGGAACATCCTCCACCCACCCTCCAGCTTTGCCATCGGAGGAAGCAGAGGTTACCTGACATACGCAGGGCAGCTGAAAGTGTGCCAAACCTGCGGGAGGTCAGGCCACATGGCGGCAGATTGTAAGGTGACCGTCTTTTGAAACTGCAAGCAGGAAGGCCACCCGACCAAGGAATGTAAGGAGGCCAAGAACTGTAATCTGTGCGGAGAGGCGGGCCACATGAGGCCTGCCCAAGACGAGGGGCTGCCACCTACGCACAGATGGCCGGACGTGGCAACACGAGCCGTGGACCGCAGAAGACCAGCAAGGTACCACAAAAAGAATGGGAACGGTGTCTGGGGGCACCCAGAAGGAAGGGCGGGCTGTAGCGGAGCAGACGGCAGACAGCGGGGAGGTGCAGCAGCCGATCCAAGCTCCTTCAAGACAGATGGAGGAAATGGAAGAGGAGGGAACAAAGGAGGCAGAGGATTGGATTAATGTCAAAAGCAGGAAGAGGAAACCTTGCCAGGCCCCCAAAGCCACCCAGCAAAGGGGGAAACGACACCTACACGACGAGCATACAGGCAGCTCTTCCGATGATGAGGTCGGGCGCAAGGAGGGTCATCACCAGAGGAAGAGACTGAGTGCCACGGGGAAAAAGGAGGGCAGCACCGCCCAAGCAGGAAAAGGCGATCCCTCTGAGGGGACGGATAAAGGCCTCCCCCCCACCCGGTGAGAACCAAGAGGTACCCACCGGCCCACAGCTCCAGGTAACAGGGAGCAGTGGTCCTGTGACAGCCCCGCTGTCAGATGGAGAACTGGATGGTGCGGACCCTGGGCCCGACCCGAAGACACCAGAGCGGGGAAATGGCCCCAGCGTGGAGCCGGACAGCTACCTCAGCCCTGGGAGGGTCCAGCAGTTTGCCGTCACCACGGCTACTCCAGAGAGGCAAGACCAGCAGCAAATAGACACTGGTAACCTCATAAACTGTTAAAATGGGAATAAGAATTGCCAGTATCAATGTGCGTAGCATCAAATCGGCTATGCGATGTGTTTCTACGATGGCCTTCCTGGCCAAAGTTAAAGCTGACGTCCTGTTTCTGCAGGAGTGTGGGATACCGCACCTCAGCAGCTACAGGAGATTGTCGAGCTTGTGGGCCCATGGGCTGTCAGTTTGGTCGGGGGGCAACGATAGCTACACCTCCGGCCTGGATATGCTGTTGTGAGGAGGCAACTTCACCATCTCCGAGGTTAAGGAGGTAGTGGGCGGGGGCCTCCTCGTCACCTATGTCATGTACAGGAATGCTTCCCGAGACTGATTAATGTGTACGTCCCAGTGGGTAAGAGGGAACGGTTGGCCGTCCTGCAGCAGCGTCCACTGTTACTGGCTACGTCCAGTCTGGTCATTCTGGCCGGAGACTTCAACTGTATCATTGATGCAGATGGACAATCCGGCGGGGGGGGGACAGTAAACTGGACGCCATGTCCAGAGCCCTGATGGACACGATAAAAGATGCCAAGCTGCACGACATCTTCAGCACCCCTGCAGATGGAGCGCAGCGTAGATACACCTGGTCACGGGCAGATGGGTCTATCTGTTCAAGGATAGATTATCTGTTTGTGTCCCGAACGCTCTCGGTCAGATCCACCGACGTCAAGCCAGTGTTCTCTGACCACTGCCTCCTGCTGGCCGACTGTCACCTACAGGACGAGCAGCGGGCTGGTAAGGTAACGTGGAAGCTGAACACAAAGCTGTGACCCCAGGAAACATTGAGGAGCTCAAGAGGGATTACGCAGGTTGGAGAACCATGAAGCCCTTGTTTGCGTGCACAGCAGACTGGTGGGAAACAATAAAAGGGAACATCAAGATGTTCTTTATCCTCAAAGATGTTCAGGAGGCAAGAGAGAGACGGGGAAAGCTGTCCCAGCTCCAGGAAAGTATGCAGAACCTGCTCCTGCTGCAGACGATGGGGGTCGATGTCACAGAGGACCTCAAGGAAGTGAAGGGCCAGCAAGCCTCGCCCTTTGCCTCGGAGGCCTCCAAGATAATCAATTAGCCAGGATATTTTTTTTTTATTTCAAAAATATACTTTATTCATAAAATAATTTGTGGTCTGTACAATTGGTCATGCCATACATATGTAAACATGTACATACAGAGATCAGAATTGATCATTTTTATACAGGTCTGTACATTTTTCAATCATATGCCCATATGATTAGCTGAGGCGTCAGCGGAGCCCAAATGACTGCGTGGGCCCCCTGTTCTTCTTGTAATGCACTCGCGTGCATTAATACAGCCACCTGAGTGAGCAGAATTCCGATATTTGATTTTATTTATATTGCTCAAACGGTCTTAATAAGGTTTGAATTGATGTTCAAACTGTGGATTACTAATCTATGATCATCATCAGTACCAATGGATTCTTGTATTTTGGTTTGCATTCCATTAATCTGAAGTGGTATTGATACATCTGTAGTTCAATTTTTTTGTCTGCTTTATGCTTTTTGTAAGCCTGGCGTATTTGTATGTTAATGATGTGGCTACGCTGTTGGCGTTTGTGCCATTTTAATATATTCTTGTCAGTTCCAGTGAGTAATGGCCAAACTTGTTAAATCTTTCCTTTTTCAGATAAACACTTCATCCCAGAAATTAGTAGTGTGAAACTTAACTGCTTCTAAAAATTATTTCCTCTTTCAAACAGAGGCAAAAACTATTCACCAGACTGGGTGGTCACACGAAGGCCTAATGGTCCAAAGCCACTGCAGTGCAACCTAAGTAGAAGGAAATAAGTTTTTTTAAAGAAAGGGTGGGATAACTGGCTTCCCTAATAAAAACATTGTTCTCATTAGCTTTTTGAATTCAAACAATACAGAGCAATTTAATCTCTTCGGAGAAATGTCAAATTCAATGTATTGACCATGTGTCTTTCACGAGTAATTTTCTCTCAAACCCAAAGACAGGTAATCAAACTACCTGACATAAACATGCTAGTTGTCATTCATGGCATTTTCACCACTGAATGTTGAACTTGAAAATTATTCAGCTGTAGCTTTGAATATTTGGATTATATTTGTCTTAGTATTACTGTAAATGATACAAACTTTGATATTAGAAAGGGAAATAGCCCAGCCAACATTGCCATCCACTGTCCTCTTTCAAAGAGCTTTTTCATATTCAGCATCTATGAATGATTTTTCATCTGTAGTTGACTGAAATTATTACTTCGCACACAAGTCACAGCCTGTAAATAAATGAATCACCTCAGATTAAACTTTGGGAGAACGTAAGAATGCAAGAAATATCGATTTTGTTAACCATGTTTTCTAAAAGCCATCATGAATGTTGTTTGAAATATCATTTTTATGGAAGCTAATAATGCAGAATGGTCAAGGCGTTGTCTGCATTGAAGTTTTATTTAAATCAATGAGTACAGTTAACTTTCATTCTTTTGTGAGTTAAAGGCAGACAGAATTAGACATTGATTTTGCTATTCAGCAACATCTTTTAAGTATGAGTATGCAGTGGTTTGCGTTCTATTCTTCTCTCAGTTAAGTCTTTTGAGACTGTCTAATCTAGTGTCAGGGTAGTACCCATTTGTGACAAGTGTGATTTGAAATCTTCACCCACAATGATGTGAAATATAATTTTGACTTTAATAATATGGTTACATTTGTATATGATGCATATGGTAGATATATATTTGATTTCATCTAAAATTTTAATAATTTCCATTTGTTTTAGGTAACAAGCAAAATGGCATTATTAAAGTACAAGACTATGTTTTTCACTGTAAGGACTGTTACCTGTAGAGCATGTGGTTGTTTGCAACAAGTACAGCATTTACTAAAAACTTATTCGCATGACACAAGATTTCTTGAGCGTCTCCCACCAAAAAATCAGTCTCCACTCAAGCTGGCAGAATATTCGACCTATTGTGGCAGGACAGATCGATATTTGTCTGCAGTTGCCTGTTCAGTACTCAGAAAAGAACAGCAGAGGCCAATATCCAGGGTTGACTTTCTGGACATGGAAGACATTGAAGAACTAACAATCAAGGCAGAGAGGAGTAGATATTTGAGAAGATTTGTTCTGAATTCTGACCTGGCAAATCTAATTGTGGAACGTCTTGATAGAGACCTATCTGAAGATAATGCCATAATTTTTGAATGCAATCCAGGTTGGTCTACTTTCTTTTTGAATCTGTTAGCATTTTAAGAATCTTTCCCTTTCCTTGATGAGTTTGGTTTTATTGCATTCTTAGGGCCTGGCGTTTTGACACGTGCGCTGCTGAATGGTGGAGCACAGAGAGTGGTGTCTTTGGAGGGTGACAAGCAGTTTCTCCCTGCATTGCAGGTATATTTGTAATTAATCTTGTTTACTTGATCAGAGTTAATTGATTTTGAGACTGAGCATTTCACAATTTTGTGTGTGCGATACATGGGGGAAATGCATGGAACTTGCCTTTAGATGGACAAATGAATTGGAATGCTGACTCCTCCTCGATTCCTGATTTTGGTTTTTATGTAGAAAAATGAATTAAGATCATGCTTTTCCCTGGGTGCAAGGGCAAAGTGATCCTAATTTTCTAGAACATTTCAGTGCTGTTCCCTTAGTCAGAAAATTATTACCTCTATCTTCAGCTTATTCATTCTGCTGTACAGCCATGTTACAAAGAATTATTGTCTAAATTACCATGAAAGTCAATTCTCTTCATCCTGCATGTCCTGTTTTAAAATGAAGTATTCTTGTGTCAGTATTTACACTCCATGTCCAATTGTGGGTCTTTTCATACCAGAACCTACTCAGCCAACCCTATGTAGCTTTCAGTTAAGCCAGAACTTTGCCTGAAAATGGGAATGTTGTGGACATCATCTCCAAGTCACACTCAAGACTTGGGAATAAGCCATTAAGGTTTTGGCTAATCTGGTTGTGATCTCAACTCAAATTTCATATTTGGCACCCATAACCATTCACAATCAAAACTGTTAACACTATTTCGAATTAATTCGTGACCCAGCCTCCAGTGCTTTCTGGAGAAGAGAATTCCCCTTGTTTATAACCTTCAGATAATCTCAGATTCTGCTTTGAAAAGAGACCTCTATGAAATTCATTGCCACAGAAGACTGTGGAGGCCAGGTCATTGAGTATATTTAAGATTGAGATAGGTTCTTGAGTATCAAGCTGTCAAGGGTTACGGGGAGAAAGCAGGTGAATAGGGTTGAGAAACTCATGAGCCATGATTGAATGGTGGAGCAGACTTGATGGACTGAATGGTCTAATTTCTGCTCCAATGTCTTATTCTTTGACAGTGACCCTTATTTTAAGTGTCTCTTTCCCCCACAAAAAAAACAAAAGCAAGTGTTCTTTTGGCATACAATCTCTCAAGTCCCTTCAGCGTCTTTCAATAAGATCGCTTCCCATTCATATAAACGCCAGTGGATACTGGTCCAACCTGTTCACCCAGTCGTCTTAAGACAAGCCCTTCAGTCCAGCAATGAGACTGCGTTTTTAAACGGGGAGACCAAAGTTTGTGAGAAGATTTGTAGCTCGGGTGCTCATTGTTGTGGTTCTGTTCGACCAGCTATCCTTAGTAGCCACACACGCAGATGACAAGCAACATGAATTCGACTGGGACAACACTACTATTATAGGACAAGCCAAACAGAGAACAGCCAGGGAATTCCTAGAGGCATGGCACTCATCCACAGATTCAAATCAATAAGCACATCGACCTGGACCCAAAATACCGATCACTGCAGCGGACAGCTGGAACTGACAACCAGAAGCGGCAGGTACAAA
>NC_057724.1:17062461-17073015 GCF_004010195.1 Chiloscyllium plagiosum
TGGGGGGGGGGGGGGGGGGGGGGGGGGGGGGGGGGGGGGGGGGGGTTGGGTCCAAGGGTACTGAGAGATAAATGGGAGTGGTATGGGGCTGGTGGAAAGGTAGATAGGAATGTCATAGATGGATGAAGGTGGGGGGTGCTGGTAATAGGTCAGAGTGGAGGGTGTAGCGGATAGGGACGAAGGAAGATGGACAGGTAGGACAGTTCAAGAGTGCAGTGCCAAATTGGAGGGTTGGATCAGGGAGGAGGATTAAGGTTAGGGTTGGGGTCACCTGCGATAGGGTTTGGGGTTAGGTTTAGGATTAGGGTCATTGACAAATGATGCACATTCATTCACAAACAATAAGGAGCCCACTGTAGAGCGCAACTACATCAAGATGTGAAAGTGTATGCAGATAACTGTATAATCTGATGTACAGTGACCACAGACAGGATATTATAGGAATCTGAATGATGTGGGCCATAGCATGTTTCTTTGCAGAATCGTGAGAGAAATCTGGCAAAGCCTATTAAGACATCAGGAGCAATTTGCTGCACCTTTTGTGAGCAGCAAGGTCTGTTTCTCATTTGGTAGCAGTGAGTTGCATATTAAGCGGGGTTATGGCTTGTTATGGGTGTGGACGAACATTATGGAACGTAGATTGGTCATAATGTCAGCTTTTGGTTTGAATTGTCAGTTTGAACTGCAGCCTCTATGCATTCCCCTGTATTCAGCTTTTGTTGCTGTAAATGAAAACTCGTGTGGAATTGTCGAATGCATGGTGTTCCACTATGTTCCTCTGGGGTTATGCATATGAGGGAGTGTTAGCCATGCCAGCTAATGAGCCCAACAAATAAAGAAATGTAAATAGACCGATCCCATGGATTTCTCAGCAACCCACTTCACCCAACGTTAGTGACACTGGACACGGGATAAACCCTCCTGCTTAATTTAAACCAGCAACATAGAAAAAATTTATCCCATGCAGTAATGTGAAAATTTTAGAGAGCAAGAACTATTTAAAGTAAAAATAACAACTATATTTCTGAAAGTATAGCAGAGAATAATTAGCTAACACCTATTTACAACTCCTTCCTCTAACCTATCCTTTACTTTCCCTTCTATAATCTTGGTCCGATAAAACCTCCCAATTAATATTTATGGAAAAAATTCAAATTTCAAAACCAGTCAGATTTTAAATCTTATTTTCTTCTTCTTAGGGATTTCTGCTTCACAGGTTACTCATCGATAAAGGTACCTTTAAGAGAGCTTTTCTCCAGGCAGACTCTATATGTTGGTGATATGGCAGTTCTCCTCTCAACTGTTCAATTTTCCCTGGTCTTATACCCCCAAAGCATTGGGTGGTGGCATTGTCTTTTAAGATTGCCAATATATTAAATTTAAACTTGATTGGAATTTGGTATTTTTTGGGGTATAATTTAAACTGATAAGCCTAATTCAAATCTGTTTTTGTCTCCAGGCAACCAGTTACCCTAACTGCTGGACCACATGCTACATTTTATATCTTGTTGAGAACACTTGGTGCTATTAGATAGTTCTGCTAGCTTTTAACTTTAAAGGTACAGTACACTCACATTTTCATAACACTTTCCCAGTGCCAGCTTCCATGTACAAATAATGTATATGTTCGCTGTACTTGGAGTATGCCCTGAGATGTTGGAGAATGATGGTCAGCATGGAGGCCTGGAGAAAATGCTGGCAAGCGAGAGCCACCAGGTAACTGCTCAGACTTTCAAGTTGACAATTGGCATTCTTTGGTATCTCACCATCACCTGGGGGAATAGCAATATGCATATAAAATGTGGCATGATTAGGTAGTAAGCAGAAGCAAGTGGATGGAAATAGGGTTCTCACCACTCATGAGTGAGATTTTCATCTCCCATTGAGAAGAAAATCAAACACTGCTTTCTTAGCATCAAGAATCTCAATTTTTTTCATACATGCTGGCCTCTCCCAAATTTCTCACTTTTGTCCATGTTGTTCAGAGGCTGGGTAAGTGATACCAAATGGTTTTAGATTAAATAGTCTTGACATTTTTCTTCATTCCATGTTTGCTTCCTGAACCTACCTCAATTTATGTTCAAGTGATCACTGCACGCTGCTTTGGCCCAAATTTCTTCCCTTTTAAAACTAATTCAGTCCATGATGTTCTCACATAGTAAAATCTGATTTTGGAAGTTGAAGGGGGAGGCAATGGCTTTGTGGTATTATGATGAAACTATTAATCCAAAAACTCAGCTAATGTTCTGGGAACCTGGGTTCAAATCCCGCAAAGGCAGAGTGTGGAATTTGAATTCAACAAAGAATCTGGAATTAGGTTTCTTGCAATGACGATGTATCCATTGTTATTTGTCAGACAAACCCATTTGGTTCACTAATGTCCTTCAGGGACGGAAACATCCTACATGTGACACCAGTCCCACAGTAGTGTGGTTCTCTTAATTGTCATTTGAGCGATATGGCCACTAACAAAGTGTTGGCCCAGTCAGCAACACCCAGGAATGAATAAAGAAAATGGATAGCTTCTACTTTACCACTGTCACGACATAATAAAGGCAGCAATTAAATATTCTTGTGCATTTCAACACAACACTGCATTTAAAGAACCAGAATGGCTTGAAGCTCTAGATAACTATTATATCTATTGGAAACAGTATTCTACATAACGAGTAAACTAATTCTTGACAATTATCTAAATATCTTACAACCGCTGATTCTCACTTCTATTTCACAAGGCAGGAATGCATTCAAAGTTAGATCAAGTATTAATTTAAAAATGTACACCAAGGAGCTAGTTGATGAGTGGGGTCAGCTATTTCACTGAATAATTTTTACCCTCGTTGAACCATGTGCAATTTATATTGATGGTAATCACTATGAAAGACCAAAAAACGTTAATGATTGTTTATATTTTGTTCATATAGCAAATCTCAGTGCAATGCCATATGGTTAACTTAGCACAGATCAAGCTATTTTACTGGATTATCGCAATATTTTTCTACTGATATTTAAATCACACTAGAATGATAACATGCTAACTGCACTCAATTTTATTGAATCAGACTATTTGCATAAATGTTCACAGCTCCATAGCGCAGGTGCCAGGGATTATACTTCTGATGTTACCTGGGTGATATTACAGAAATACGAACAACTAAAGTGATGCAATCAAAATGGATATACAAATATCTTTCTAGCTTCAGGTAATGCTCAATTATCAGTTCAATACATTTTACCTAGGCTGAAAAGCGAGATGGTTAACAAATGACAGTGAAAAAGGGAGTACCAAATTGCAAGCACAGGTCTGCAGGCAAGTGATGGAGCAGCAAACATCTCTCTTGATGGCGATGTCCAAGGTGCTTGTGAGGTCAATGGGCCAGTTTGTCACCCTGCAACCCTAACCATATAAGTAGGTGTTGGAGTGAGCTGGAGAAAGAGAGCAGTGGCTGCAGAAAGTTATTATTGCCACTGTCTGTGCTGCTACTATCCTACACTACGATGAGCTGGTCACGTCATCCACTTGACTGACATGAGACTCCCCAAGTAGGTTCCCTACTCTCAGCTTTGAAGCAGCAAGCAAGCCCCAGGTGGACAGAGGAAGTGCTTTGGTGATACTCTCAAGGTTTCACTGGGGAAGGGTAGCATTCCCACAGACATCTGGGAAGCACTGGTTGAAGACCATCCAAAGTGGAGGAGGATCATCCGGGAAGGCGTTGAGTGCCTCGAGACATGCCATCAGGAAAAGGCAGAAGCAGCACAAGGAGCGTGCTGCAACACCAATGCCCCAACCCCTTCTTCCCACGAAGACCTATTGCCCCAAGTGTAACAGAGCCTGCAGTAGTCGCCATATCAGTCTGTACAGCCACCTACAGACTCATCCAGAGAGCGGAAGAAAGTCATCCTCATTTGTGAGGGACTGCCAATGAGTATCCTGCACTCCAGCCATGATCTGGTATGCCTATCATTCTTCAATTTTTCTCCTCCACAGTCCAAAGAAAGATCAGAAAGATATTTCTATAAAACTAAAACCAATTGGTAGGAAGGTGCACAATCTTTTATCCAAAATGCTCGGGACCAGTGTGAGTGAGAGGAGACTAGAGAGAGTAAGTGAACTACAGAGAGTAGGACCCCAGACATGAGGCAGAAGCTGATCACAGGAGTGAGTGAGTGTGGGATAACACTAGGTACGTAAAGTGATAGATGGTCCAAAAACTAATATATTCTCACTTCCTTGCTAAAAGATAATTAACAAGCAAAAACCTTACCTAATCATAAAAAGCAAAACCCTCCTTCTATCTCTTAATTAGATATTCGGGACTTCAATGAAGATAATGTCTTAGAATATAAGAGGCAACAGTTAGATTCTCACTTG
The DNA here is from genome assembly GCF_004010195.1 of Chiloscyllium plagiosum. Lineage (NCBI taxonomy): Eukaryota > Metazoa > Chordata > Chondrichthyes > Orectolobiformes > Hemiscylliidae > Chiloscyllium > Chiloscyllium plagiosum. Next base: position 17,066,834 of record NC_057724.1, read on the forward strand.
TTGGATATGATCATTGTGTGGCATTTGTATGTTGTGAACTTTACTTACCACTGTTCAGCTCCAGTCTGGATATTGTTCAGGTCTTTCTGTACTTGGGCAAAGAGTACTTCAGTATCTGAGGGGTTGTGAAAGTTGCCGAACATTGTACAATCATCAGCGAACATCCCTTATGATGTTCTTTTCACTTTATGATGGAAGAAAGGTCACTGATGAAGCAGCTAAAATGGTTGGGTCTAGGATATTACTCCAAGGAACCCCTGCAAAGATGTCCTGGAGCTGAGATGACTGACTGCAACCATTTGCCTGTGTGCTAGGTATGACTAACCAGTGAAGAGTTTTCCCCTGGTTCTCATTGACTTCGGTTTTGTGAGGCCTTATTGATGCCACACTCGGTCAAATGTAGCGTTGATGTCAAGGACAAACATTCTCACTTACCTCTAGAATTCAGCTCTTTTGACCATGTTTGAACGAAGGCCATACTGAGGTCAGGACAGCAGTGCTGGCAGAACCCAAACTACATGTTAGTGAGCACTTATTGGTGATACTTGATGCTAGAGAACTGTGGAGGGGCCAAGATGGATCATCCATTTGGCACTTCTGGATGAAGATGGTTGTGAATGCTTCAGCCTTACCTTTTGTTCTAATGTTTTGGGCTCTTTCATCATTGAGGATGGGGGCTATTTGTGGAACTTCTTCGAGTGAGTTGTTTAATCACCTCTACTTCCAACACAGTTATAAATAAGAAAGAGCATGTCAGATCTTAAGAAATTCTGAGGAGTCTGCCTCGGAGAAATGCCAATCAAATGTTGAAATTGTAACACATATTTCCCTGAAAACCTTCCCAATATCTCTCAAACATTCTTTTCAAACAGTTTGGTCAGTTGATCTCAATCAGCAAATTAACATGATTTGGAGGAGTCGGTGTTGGACTGGGCTGGACAAAGTTAAAACTCACACAATGCTAGGTTATAGTCCAATAGGTTTATTTGGAAGTACTAGCTTTTGGAGCACTACTTCTTCATCAGCAAATGAACAGTGAGAGCTGAGCATGACTTTACATAAAGGGTGCAGAAACTCAGTAATGACTTGTTTCTTCCTGTTTCTGTGGCTGTGGTTAGAAGCAGTTATTAATTAAAACAGTCACCAGAAAAAAAAGAGTCCCTGAAAAATGTGTCAATTTAATAATCAGTCAGGGGCTTAATGATCCTTGGTCAGCAGTTCCAAGCATAGACTTTAACTCCTTCTTGAAGATATATTTTGCTAAAAGCAAACACTGCAGTACAAGGCCTCCTTTTAGCCAACTCTGGGGCTCTTTATCACTTAAACTATATGGAAGAAAATCAATTTCTTCCTTTTTACCCAGGGGCTAAGTAGGTAGATAGCGTGAGAGTGAGAGGAGACTAGAGAGAGAGAGTAAGTGAACTGCAGAGAGAAGGACCCCCAGGCATGAGGCAGAAGCTGATCACAGGAGTGAGTGTGAGTGTTGAGATAACACTAGGTAGATAAAGAGACAGATGGTCGAAAAACTAACATGTTCTCACTTCCTTGTTAAAAGATAACTAGCAAGCAAAAACCATACCTAATCATAAAAAGCAAAACCCTCCTTCTATCTCTTAATTAGAATATCAATAATGCAAGCATTTATGAAATCCTTTTTTATTCTTTCAATTACAAGTCAGCAATCTTGAATATTGTAACAGTCAGAGAACTTGATGCTCCAATAATAGCCACTCTTAAGTTCACTGCTGGTTATTCTATTAGGTTCTGCCTAGCAACAGGGATTGATCTGATTACAACAGGTCACTGAAACTGAAGATGGAACAGATTACAACAGGTCACTGTTATGAAGATGTGGGTGTACTGTACCTTTAAGAAAGTTAAAAGCTACCAGAACTACCTGACAGCACCAATTGTTCTCAACAAAATATAATGTAGCATGTGCTTCAGCTACTGGGGTAGCTGATTGCCTGGAGATAAAAGCAGATTTAGTTAGACCAATCAGTTTAAATTATACCCTGAAAAATATCAAATTCCAATCAAGTTTAAAGTTAGTATATTGACAATCTTAAAAGCCAGTGACACAATCCGATGCTTTGGGGGTATAAGACCAGGGAAAATTGACCAGTTCAGAGGAGAAATGATGTGCCCACCAGCATCTGCAGACTGCCTGGAGAACAGCTCTCTTAAAGGTATCTTTATCGATGAGTAACCTGTGAAACAGAAATCCCTAAGAAAGAAAAGAAGGTTCGAAATCTGGCTGGTTTTGAAATTTGAATTTTTTCAGTAAATCTTAATCAGGAGGTTTTGTCAGACTAGTATTATAGAGGGGAAAGTAAAAGATAGGTTAGAGGAAGGAGTTGTAAATGGTTGTTATCTTCATCAGGCTTCAAAACATCGATTCACCTGCTCCTCGGATGCTGCTTGACCGACTGTGCTTTTCTAGCACCACACTCTGACTCTGATCTCCAGCATCTTCAGTGCTCACTTTCTCCCAGTTAATAAAGGGAACAATTCCACATGTATTCTTAACCACCTTATCCACTTGACCTGTTGCTTGAAGGGTTTGTGGACATGCACAGCAAAGTCCTCCAGATTGTCTGTACTTCCCTGGGTTCCACCATTCATTATATATTCCCTTGCCTTGTTAATGCTCCCAAACATCAATGCTTTACATTTTCTGGTTTAAATTCAATTTGCCACTGTTCTGTCTCATCCTCTATTATGTTCTGTAGGTCTTATGCTTTCCTATTTGCTATTTACTACGCCATCAATTTTTCTGTCATCTGCAAACTTATTGACCAAACCTCCTTCATTCATTTTTATATTATTAATATACCTAAAAGTAAGTTCCCCCCTTCCCGCCCCTCCCCCCACCCCAACTACTAAACCATGCAGTACAAGCTTCCAGCTTCATAATCGAACTTCAACCATCACCCTCAGCTTCCTCCCTATAAGCCAATTATGGATCCAATTTGACAAACTGCCCTCAATCCCATGGGGGTCTTACCTTCTTGACCAGACTGTCATGTAACCCTTTATAAACAATCTTAATGAAGCCCATCTGGACTACATCAACAGCAGTACATTCTTCGACAAACTCAGTCATTTTCTAGGAAAACTCAATCAAACCTGTTAGAAATGACTTTGCCTTGATAAAGCCATGCTGACTGTTGTTGATTAATCCTTGCCTCTCCAAGTGGAGATTAGTTCTGTATTTCAGAAATCTTTCTGAGTTTTACCACCACTGATGTTAAGTTCACTGGTCTTTAATTGTCTGGTTTATCACCACCTCACTTATTGAATGATCGTACCTGATTAGCTTTCCTCCAGTAGTACTGTGCCCAGAGAAAACCTGAACATTAATTTCAAAGCCTCTGCCATCTCCACCCTTGCCTCCCACAGAAGCTTGGTATACCTTTTATCTGGGCTTGGGGAGATATCCATTTTCAATCCTGTTAAAACCACTAATACCTCCATCAGCTCAGTTATAATTTGTTCAAACATATTACATTCCTCCTCCCTGAAGTATAAACCTGCACCACCCTTCTCCATAGTGAATACAATGCGGAGTAGCCATTTAAAGCCTCACCTATATCTTCCAGCGCCACACTGTTTGTCACTTCATTTCCAAGAAGACAAACTTTCTCTGTTTATCATCTCACCCCCTAATACTTATAAAATTCCTTTGTATTTTCCTTTATTTTATCCAACAGTGTTTCCTCATGCCTTCCTTTGTTTTACTATTTTCCTTTTTTCAGTAACCCCTGCCGATGGTGTCACTTATCCTTTCAGCACACATGAGAGCATTGGCCTTTTTGCGGCCTGATTCTGACCATAACAGCAGCACTGACTCACATGGCTATTTCCAGTCAGGCTGGCAGCACTTGGTGTTGTGGCTTTCCAGAGTGGTCTGAAGGAAAGAGGACAGCATCCTTCTCTACCATCCTGTCTGCCAGGATCTCCAGATGCCTGACTGTAAGCTGAGGTGACAAATTCCCCTCTTCTGCCATCTCATTTTGGATGGTAGACAAGCAACTCACTTGGAATGGTAGTCCCTGGCTTATGCTTTAGAAATGATATAGAGCTAGGGTCTAAATATGGTGCCTTCGGTCTGAATTCTGGAAGGTTCCAGCACGAGCAAGGACTTCCAGCTCTGCTGACCAATAAGATTGTATGGTAAAGGCACTGAGGAGTCAGATAATAAATGAGCTGAAGAATGAGGAATTGAATGAGGAAAATTGCCAGGGCTCAGAGGAAAATCTTTCATAAAACTTCCCAAAATACTTAGAGTCATAGAGATGTACAGCATGGAAACAGACACTGTAGTTTAACTCATCGATGCCGACCAGATATCCTAAACAAATCTAGTCCCATTTTCCAGCACTTGGCCCATATCCTTCTAAACAGTTCCTATTCATGTACCCATCCAGATGCCTTTTAAATGTGGTAATTGGACCAGCCTCCACCACTTACTCTGGCAGCGCATTCCATACATGCACCACTCTCTGCGTGAAAAGGTTGCCCCTTAGGTGCCTTTTAAATTAGATTAGATTAGATTACTTACAGTGTGGAAACAGGCCCTTCGGCCCAACAAGTCCACACCGACCAGCCGAAGCGTATACCACCCAGACCCATACTCCTACATTTACCCCTTCACCTAACACTACGGGAAATTTAGCATGGCCAATTCACCTAACCTGCACATTTTTTGGATTGTGGGAGGAAACCGGAGCACCCGGAGGAAACCCACGCAGACACGGGGAGAATGTGCAAACTCCACACAGAGAGTCGCCTGAGGCGGGAGTTGAACCCGGGTTTCTGGCGCTGTGAGGCAGCAGTGCTAACCACTGTGCCACCCTAAATAAATATCCTCCAGTTCTGGACTCCCTAAACTCAGGCTAAAGACCTTGTCTATTTACCCTACCAATGCCCCTCATGATTTTATACTTAACTAAAATATATAAAGATTTGGCTCAAGAAACAAATGCACAGAGCCAGGCCTCAGGAAACTTGCATTTCCTGTTTAATTTATATTTGCTTGAGAACAAGACGGTGTTATTTTCTGGGTCTGTAGATTGTGAAGGAGGAAAAATGGCCTTTACAGTGATATGTACTTCTTGTCAGATGTGGGATTTTAAAGAGAGTTTAAGGGTTACTGCGGATTATATCTGCCATAAATGCTGTTGGATGCGAATCTTATCAGATCAAGTGGATCGGTTGGAGAGACAGATAGAAGCGATGAGGAATTTGCAACAGCAACAGTATGTGATGGATGGTAGTTATAGAAAGGGGGGAAAGTCTCAGATACAGTCACATAGATGGGTTAACTCCAGGAAGGGTAAGAGAGGTAGGCAACTAGAGTAGGAGTCTTTTGTGGATATACCATTTCAAACAGATATGCTGTTTTGGAAAATGTAGGGGGTGATGGATTCTCAGGGGAACGTAGCACGAACAGCCAAGTTTCTGGTATTGAGACTGGCTCTAATGCAATGAGGGGTACGTCGACTTCTAAGAGATCAATTGTGTTAGGGGATTCTGTAGTCAGAGGTACAGACAGACGTTTCTGTGGCCAGCAGAGAAAAAGCAGAATGGCCTAACAGGAAAGGCAGATGAACTCAGGGCATGGTTAGGAACATGGGACTGGAATATCATAGCAATTACAGAAACACGGCTAAGGGATGGGCAGGACTGGCAGCTTAATGTTCCAGGATACAAATGCTACAGGAAGGATAGAAAGGGAGGCAAGAGAGGAGGGGGAGTGCCGTTTTTGATAAGGGATAGCATTACAGCTGTGCTGAGGGAGGATATTCCTGGAAATACATCCAGGGAAGTTATTTGGGTGGAACTGAGAAATAAGAAAGGGATGATCACCTTATTGGGATTGTATTATAGACCCCCCAACAGTCAGAGGAAAATTGAGAAACAAACTTTTAAGGAGATCTCAGCTATCTGTAAGAATAATATGGTGATTATGGTAGAGGATTTTAACTTTCCAAACATCGACTGGGACTGCCATAGTGTTAAAGGTTGAGATGGAGAGGAATTTCTTAAGTGCGTAAAGGACAATTTTCTGATTCAGTATGTGGATGTACCGACTAGAGAAGGTGCAAAACCTGACTTACTCTTGGGAAATAAGGCAGGGCAGGTGACTGAGGTGTCAGTGGGGGAGCACTTTGGGGCCA